>NC_056728.1:354117511-354220011 GCF_019279795.1 Protopterus annectens | reverse complement strand
TCTGGGCAGTTGTGTCCTGCAAAATGAATGTTTTGACACATGGCCTGTGAGTTCGAGAAAGGAGGCCATATATTGTGTGTAGTGGTGTCAGAAATTAATTTGTTGTATCAGAAACAGCTACATGTAATAGGAAACAGTATTAACAATTATAATGTTACAAGAATAACCTTAATGTATGCAAACCATTGAAGTAGTCAGTTTACTACTGGCTGTGGGTATGTGTTGCCTTGACACATGTTATAGCACTACATATAGGATCTATAGGGCTGCCACCATTCTGAATGGCCAAAGTGGGACCTGCTCTGTAGAAATGTCAGACATACCAGGGAGAACATACCTACAGCCATGCATAGTACAGAAATATGCATATCAGCACAAATCAAAGCTTAGTCTAGCAGCAGTAAAGTTGCTTATGCTACTACATATAACATATCGATGTGTTAGATATACAAGACCTGTAACAAGCAACCACTACAGACACGTAGAATATGAGAATGTCCCCTAATCAGGACAGTTGCAATGGCTAGAGTATTGTCACATGACATATGCCTAATGAGGGACTGTCCCATGCAAAGCGGGAAAGGTGTTACTCCTACAGTCTCCGGTCGTGCAATCTGAAAGGTGGAAAACGTACAGTAGGTATGCGGTTGCATGACTCGGTGGATAGTTGTGCTAACAAAATAACATTCACATGTCAGCATTGCAGAGTATCGGTTCCCATGTATCAGGCAGATGGGAGCAGATCATATGAGGAACACACATCTAATACGATTATGTCACTGGACAGGTCGCCGAGTCCGTACAGTCAAACGCCTGCCATCACCAAATGGTTAGACATACCCGATACTGTAGTCATGTAGTCTAATGTAATACGCATCACAAGGGATCGCACACACCCAGAGTGAGTGACAAATGTAAGCAGAAATGTCGGTGAGCGAGCGGCTGTAAGCGTGTTTGTCTACCAGTATGCCAGTAGTGCACTCTCAAAGAAATGCGGAGTCTAAACGGGTATAAGGTGCTGTAACCAGAGGTCAGCAGTGCTTAACACTGTGCAAACCCACGCACAACCGCTCCAACCTGCTGGAATGTGCCTTACCCAGTCCGTATCCAAAGGCTTTGGTCTGTCCGCAAACAAAGAACCGTCCTATTCACGTGCTGGTAGCAGTACCCTGTGCACATAGCTCATGTGAATTAACAATAGACCATGGCATATGTACAGACAATAGACCACACACACACCATACAGCACAGTCATCCAACAGTATAGCAATGTACTGGCAGATATGTCCGGACCACTGGTGTATGCATGCCTGGCCGTCCTGTGTTTCAGTGTGTGAGCATGCCCAGTATGACTGTTACTCATGTTGTCGACCGACATTACCATCATACTGTCATGTGTGTGAGCATGCCAAATATGGTCAGCTGTATCGCATGTGTCACATGTCCAGATAGTCAGTACCGTGTTGATGACCCCCCCATTCTACACAGACAGGTGTCATGCTGTGTCTGCAGGGTAGCTAATGGTCATGCGGCATTGACAGTTGCTATATGTCTGCATAGCGTGGGGGGACATCCAACCACATCAACAGTCCTACACAGCACCATGGGTTGTGCACATGTCTTTCACATGTGTAGGTTGGACTGGGGGCACAGCTGACAGTTGTACACATCTGCCCCTACTGTACTGGTATGCCATGTACTCCATGTCAGTGTGTGGACCTACCTAAATTGCTGGTTGGAGGGATACCAGTGTACGTCAGATCCCAGCTTTAAATACCAGCATAGTGGTGTTGGACGTCCTAGCTTTCACAACCTACATCAAACTGCATGGCCTGCTGTAGTCTGTTTGTGTCTTTGGGGGTTGGGGTCATTCATTGGGCATATCCATAGGCCATTGTATATCATTTGCCTGTATTGGTCCACACCTGCCCAGCTGCATGGAATGTGTGTGGGCTGTACTGACACACATGCTGTTCAGCCCATAATCTGCAGTGGGTTGGGACACCCTGTGTACTACTGGCTACCATTGTGACCCCCGTATGTGCTACAAATGTCATGGTGCCACTATGGACATGTACTGTCTGCTGCCCTAACATTCAGCCACCAAAGTCTCTTGTATGCTCACATACATACCATAGCAACGGGTAAATACACATTCTAATACCACTGCCAATTGTTAGGAAGATAGACGTACCCTGGGGGTGTTCTGGACCTGAGGACGGTGCTGGAGGGCTGCCTATGTCAGATGCACACAGTGCACCTCCTATACATGGCCGAGCACAGGTAGTGTCATGTTTGGCATCCATTGTACTGTGTGTGGGTCAGAGAGGGGAAATCCATGGGTACCTACTGTGTCAGTGCATATGCCTTGTGTTGCCTCTTTGCCAAGGGCAGGTCATACTGTGCACGACCTTTCGCTGACTGGGCCCTGCTCAGGTAGTTCCTTTGCCAAGTCACACTGTGCCTGTATAGGCCTTGGCAGTGGTGTTGGGCTGTGTGGCCCTGCCCCATGCTGTTCCTGCTGCAACTGTTACTGCAGGATCAGGTTGTGTATCATAGCAAATACCATAACAAATTGTGTGCATGTAGCTAGTGAATACTGCAGGGCTTCACCGGATGTGTCCGGATACCAGAACCGTGACCTGAGCATCCCAAACACATGCCCAATTATATGTCTTGCCTGTGCATCCGCCTCATTATGGTGTGAGTGTTCAGGTGTGTGTGCATTGCTGATGGGTGTCATCAGCCACGACACCAGTGGTTACCCAGAATCCCCCACTAGAAGACTGTAGGGGTTGTCCATATTGGCAAAGGTGTGGTACAGCTGTGTCAGAAGCCATATATCGGAATCATCATAGCTTCCAGGGCAGACAGCACACGCATTCAATCTAATGCCCTAGCCATCGCATATGGCCTAGCTGTTGGAGGGTATGCCCCTGCAGTGAATGTAGGCCCTACCCCGCTCACCGGGTGATGCTTTGATGTGTATGTGTGTGCAGGCTATAGCACCCAGTACACCATGGTAGTCAGCCATGTGGTTGAAGAGATGCATATTGCTGGTCTACTAATCATGTGTGTTGAGGACATGTACGTGCTCACTAGCATGTGTTGACATGGCATCTGTGAACTGGTGTAATACTCTGGATGCAGATGCCTGTGAGATCCCCATGATATCCCCAGTTGTGCTGTGTGAGGTACCTGTGGCTAGTATACCTAGGCCAACACATACCATGGTATCCACTGTGATGGGTTTCCCTCAGCCTGTTTGATGTGTCAGGTGTGGAAGGCACAGGTCAACAAGCCGCTGTAGGAGGTCTCTGTCCAGCCAATAGTGCTCCAACATCCCCAGCTCATGTAGCCCTTGGTAAGTCACCCTGAGTCTATAAATTCTTATGTCACCCCAGTAAGGGTTGCTCGACAGCATATACATCATCACTGCCCTCAGCTGCCTGCACATGTTGGTCTATGTTGCCTGCTGCAGCCCTTCTCATTTGGTTGGACTGTGTTGTGAAATGTCCCCGCAGGTATACACCGGTGGTGTAGAGTGTGGAAGAAACCTGTGTGTATGCTGCTTGCTCACATTACCGTATTGTTCAGGTGGGGGCTGGCCATGTCATCTGCTGATTGTGCTGATCATCACCTGTTTGTGCAGCCTGTACACCCTGACTACCCCACTACTGCTTTTGCCCCTCCCAATGTCATCAGGCAGGTATAGACACACCTCTAGCTTAGGCGTGCTAAGGCAGGAGCACTCCCGAGGCACAGTTCTGCAATGTACAGTATGCCTGACCCCCCCTCCCATGCTGTCAACTATATTCGAGCCCTGCACCCGGCTAACTACACACATACACTCCAGGGATCTGCATCACACCCTGGGGATAAATGGGATACACTATTGTCAACCTCATCTGCATAGTATAGTCTTCTAATGAATAGTT
Organism: Protopterus annectens; assembly: GCF_019279795.1. Lineage (NCBI taxonomy): Eukaryota > Metazoa > Chordata > Ceratodontiformes > Protopteridae > Protopterus > Protopterus annectens. Next base: position 354,216,073 of record NC_056728.1, on the reverse strand, counting down.
ATATGACCCATACCGAACCTCCAAATTAATAACCACTGTTTAGTGTCGCTCAGATCCATACACAACTGGTAACAGGTGCCTTACTATCACCATATTCGATGTCCCATGGTCTTCCCAGCAACAAAATAACCGGTGTCTACACAACTACAACCCAGGACCCTGCACACAACAGACAATGTGCATTACCACTACGCCATGGCAGATATACATACATCTGAGGTTATCACGTACAGATCATCTGGCACAAGCATTCAATAGTGCTGATGTCCCCAGACATATATGTTTATATCTATGTCTATCGCTCCATATCTACATATATCATATATATTTATACATATATATATATATATATACATATATGCACACATATACATATACACGCATATGTAGATATTGCATTTATATCCCAACAGTGGACCACATGACAGCAAAGCATTAGACAGGAATGAAAAGGAAACTACATGTGCCACCTGCATCATGTAGTGTTGTTACTATCAAGGCATGTGTGGTTTGTTGCGTCACACGGGTCAGACTGTATTAAGGGTAAGAGTAGGGCTGCTGTCATTTATTAACCAGACCTATTGGCGAATGTATGTGTTGACAACCCAGTGTCTTGGCAGAATATGAGGGCTGTGAACACTATATAGGTCAGTAACAAAACACACTGAAAACATCCCGCAGCTAGCCACCCACAGATACCAACACAATGGCTATAACTGCCAAACACACACACCTGCCATGCCTTGGAATCGAGCACCTACCTGTCTATTCTACCACACTACAGCATTATGCAGTAACAGAACGCGCTACCAAGTTTCAGCTTCACAGCACTCCCAGAGGCATACTTCTGGATGGGTGACATCATCAGCAAAGGCAAAGACGCTGATAGGGAGTGTATGGAAAGTGAGCTGTCTAAAAACATCACTCTGTTCCCAGGCAGCTGGAAACACACACACACACACACACGTGGCAGGGCTGGGATTAGAACATAGAACGTACTACCTGACTACCTTATCACACTACAGCATTACGCAGTTACAGAATGCACTACCGAGTTTACTGGAACACAGAACTCCCAGAGGCATACTTCTAGGTGGATGACATCATCAGCAAAGGCAAAGACGCCATTAGGGAATGTGTGGAGAGTGAGCAGTCTAAAAGCATTACTCTGTCCCCAGGCAGCTGGAAACACACAGACACACACTTGGCAGGGCTGGGAGTCAAACATACACCTAACTACCTTCTCACACTACAGCATTACGCAGTTACAGAATGCGCTATCAAAATTACTAGAACACAGCACTCCCAGAGGCATACTTCTAGGTGGATGACATCATCAGCAAAGGCTAAGATGCCGATAGGCAGCTGGAAACACACAGACACACACACACACACACACACACACACACACACACACACACACACACACACACACACACACACGTGGCAGGGCTGGGAGTCGAACATACACCTAACTACCTTATCACACTACAACATTTTGCAGTAACAGAACACGCTACTGAGATTACTGGAACGCAGCACTCCCAGAGGCATACTTCTAGGTGGATGACATCATCAGTACAGGCAAAGACGCCAGTAGAGAATGTATGGAGAGTGAGCAGTCTAAAAGCATATTACTGTCCCAAGGTAGACGGAGACAAACGCACGGCAGTGGTGTGAGCAGGACAACTGCCTATCTACGGAGCACTATTACAACACTACATAGATATGGGATGCACCACAGGCAGTACACCCTTCAAGACAGTCAACCAGTGTGTTCAATGTAGGAATCCATCCTGATGTGGGGTATGGATATCTGTTGCCTGGATGACCACTATCGCTCTACAGGATTTCAATGGTCATGCCCATACATAGAGGCACATAACCGACACAAGGTGTCACTGGGCCTCCTCACACACTTAGTAGCACCCTTCTGTTTGGAATGTACTGTGTGTCCATCTACACAATGGTGTACTGGGCATGCTCACATACTTAGTAGTAGCGAAGGGCTGTCTTGTATGCACACAGATTCTAAACACGGAAGGGCACAGTGTGTCGATAGTGAATATTGTTAGCATGAACGCTGCACTACATATATCTGACACCGGTCGTCAGTGCTAGATGTGTAGCGTTTGTAACCTCAGCTGACAATCCAGATCCAACAATGGGGAATACGGACATCTCTGCAGTGAGGAACACCTGGCATATGGCACAGTTGTGCACAATAACACTACCACCCTATACCTCAGATACAGACATGTGGGCCATAAGACCGTGACGGACCACTCCTTGTGTTACTGTCTGCACGTACATGAAGGCCACTCACATGTACTGACCAGTACACGCTCAAGAGTCATCACAGATGTCTCAGGTGCAGATCACAGTGGTAAATGCTGCATTCTACTATGTAGTCCTCAGACATCACCATGGGAAGTTTTTTTTTTTGATCACCATGTCCTTGGACCAGCTACACACGTCCATACATTACTACAACACCATGTTACTCATGACCAGTGGACCGTACATAGGTCTACAGCAACTGTGCAGACTACACATGTACTGACAGTGTTCCATCATGTGTTATGCAATGCAATGATACCACTGTTCATAACCAGGTTGGCTCTACACATAACAGGGGCCCTGGGTCTTATACAGCTGTAACAGATGACTGTTGCTGTACACCAAAAGACACTCATATTTGGATATGACATACATGTAATTGCTGTGGATATGTACATGCCCCCCCCACACACACACTCACACACACACAACACATATGTACATAGCATAGCTTTTGCTGTCCTCCATGCAGACAAGTGGCTATAGCAATCACACGCATGCACATGGAAGGTAGGTACATGGCTGTTGAATGCTAACAGTACATAAGGTAGCATTGGTGACTGAGGTAACATTCCCTATTTACTAGTTACCCATGACAACCATCATATCATACAACAGTCCATGTATCATGTATGTCATCACACATGTCCACCAATTGCAATGCATTCAAACATGGCTACATGACAGGAATGTAGGACCAACACACATGTACATGTAGTGGTGTGCATTCAACTACCATGCATGTGCAGTAGCTGATGTATGCAGTTCATCTGTGTCTAACTACAACATGCGGTTGCAATGCAGCCCCATCATTGACACCTGTATATGGTGAAATACTGACAGTATGGTAGAATGTACATCAGGTATGCATGGATGTGTATACATAAAGTGGTGGTCCACCTTTGCAGGTGGATGTTTGCTGAAGACAGCTCACAGGTGTGTCACAAGCCATCCTACCATGACATGTGCAAACAGTACGCTATGTTACTGTTACCTGAAGGTGAAGACATACAACCTACACAGCGGTCATGGTGTTACTGACTGTAAATCACTTGACACCTGTAACACTTACATCCTCCCGTGTGCATATAGCAGCACAATTGCCAAAGGAAGCATTGGTACACATAATGTGGCCAATACTTCTGCATGTCTTTCAGACGTATCATCATATAGCAGGTGTATGATTCACAGTACTGTCACGTGTTTGCTTGTGTGACCATATATGCCACGTATGGTGGGGAATACATCCCAATTGTTACACACCCCTGTACACTGTTGTAGAGATCTGTACATACTGCAGTGTAGAAAGCAAGACATAGGCAGGGGTGGTGTGTGTGTCACACACATGTCAGCTATCTGTATGTGAATGACATTTGTGGACTCCACAGTGTGTGTGTGTGTGTATGTATGTATGGCTGTCTGGTGTATGGAGTGAGGGTGTATGCTACCATACAGAACAGACAGGATCCCTAACCCCTCATGGTGATGCAGTCTACTATCCTGTTGATGCCGTCGGTCTCAGCCTTACTGGCTACCTGTACATGTTCATTCTCTGTGTCACATCATGTGGGTGCACAGTACTGTGAAGGTGATTACCACATAGGCAGGAGTCCTCACCTGAACACTATCTAGTGTGCGTTATAGTGTCATTGACCCCGTGAGTGTGGACATGTTACTGTGTGTTTCTGTGTATGCCTGTGCATGTTTTCATCCTGTAATGTGACAGTCTATTACTGCTACACAGTGAGGCCTCATGCTATCAACTAGCCTCTAACCTTGACATCAGCCAGACCGCTGTGTAAACCCCCCACACCATGTCACTGTACCTGTGATGTGACCCGGTATGGATGTCACGTCTCTAGCCACTGTGGCCTGTTATACAGCTCACATGCTTCTGGATCAGTAAATGTGTGGACATCTGTGGAATGGTAGCCTTTCTAACAGTGAGGTTGAGGCTATGTATAGCATGCTGGTATTGACATACATGCCTGTGAGTATTCCGCATTTACACATGGGAAACTGCAAACACTGCTACTTATTGGCACATGCAATTAGACCTTAAGGAGGGAAGCAGGGCATCATTACCAACATGTTGTTACTGTTGTTACCAAGACACATACTGTGAACATACTACAATGCACTCTAACTGCAAACACTGTAACGTAATGACATATGCAATTAGACCTTAAGGAGGGAAGCAGGGCATAATTACCAACATGCTGTTACTGTTGTTACCAAGCCACATACTGTGAACATATAACAATGCATTCTAAACCTGTACTACATGGTATAAAAATCGCTTAGCGCAGCTTTGCATGATTTTGCGTATCGGGCAGCGCTGGTTAATCGGGTTTAAACTATTCCCGGCTCCACAAAGTCTACTCTTCACTTTTTCCCTTGGAACTGCTCTAACTCTCAAATTAAACTCTCTATTCTAAATCTAAAACCCTGCACTTGCTCATATAAGCAATTTCTATAAGTTAAGCACTAATAATCTAAATAAGCACTACATCCTCATATACTCCCCTTGAGTACTTTATCCCCTATTGGTCCTTTCTGATTCAGTTGCAAAGGAGTTCCCTATACTATTCTAGCATGTCTAAAGGTCAGTTACTGGTTTCCTCTCCAGTCCAGCTGTTGAATCTGGGAATCTTGAGGCAATGTTACAACTGCCTCCTGTACACAGACAACCCTCTCCTCCTCCCAAGTACAAATATATGTGAGAGATGCAACCATATAGCCAAACTGGAGGCTGAGCTCTCTCAACTCAGTACTAGCGTAACCAGTCAGGAGGGGAAGGTAACCACACACACCACAAATCCAGTCTCACATAGTCCTACCACAACTGCAGACCAAACACATAAACACACAAAAACATACTCGGAGGCTCTAAATAAAAATCTGCCAAAACAGCAGAGACCTCCAAAGCAGACACCCAAGCGACCGGTACCCCAAAACAAAACACAGGAAACACATAGCTCGCAAAGTCAGTGTGCCAAACAGCCACAGCCCTTAAGGCTCAACAACATACCTGATACACTTGTAATAGGTGACTCTATAGTCAGACACACTGACGTCCTGCTCACCAGGCTGAACAAAGAAAAGGTCACAGTGAGCTGCCTGTCAGAAGCTAGAATCTGCCACATAACACAAGCACACAGGACACTCCAAAGCAAGTACAAATATGACTCAGTCATTGTCCATGCTGGTGTGAATGACCTGAGATGTACCTCCCTGGACTACATAAAAAGAGACATAGAGGAGCTCTCTGATCATGTAGCTCAGGCTGGTATGACCCTGACCTTGAGCAGCATCTTACCCTCACCAAGAATGATGCCTCAGTATAAAGGCAAAATGATCAATTTCAACAATTGGCTTAAGTATTGGTGTCATTCAAAGGGATCCAGTATCTGTCTGTCTGGGATGACATGCTCGACAAGCCACATTGCTTCGCAAGGGACTGCTTGCACCTGTCACCCCTGGGCTTTCGGATATTGGCAAAGACTCTTGCCACCCCCATTGTGCCTTTTTTGGCAAGGCTCAAAAGACAAACCCACCTCTTTAGACAACACAAGTAAAAAGAAACTAAGGGTAATGCTGCTCAACGCCAGAAGTCTAAACCTCAAGATGCATGCTCCAAAGCTCTCCTCAGTATGGAGAACATTGATGTCTGTGCAGTGACGGAAACCTGCCTGAGAGCACCCCAGCACTACCAGGTTATACCTCATATCATGCTTTTCGGCCCCAAAACTCAGACCAAACCACAAAATGAGGGGGAGTATCCATATTCATCGAGGACACCCACACCTCCTGGTTAGTGGCATTGCACGAAGCATCGGAGACAATCCATGTACAACTAACAGTGGGCAAAACTGCCTTTCAGTTTGTAGCATGCTACAGACCACCCTCTCGAATTCAGGAACCCCACTTTGCCTTCCTGAAGACACTGGAGAATATGAAGGTCTCTCCAAACACCATCATATTGGGGGACTTCAACTATCCAAACATAGACTGGGAACATTACTTAAGCCCCAACACCCTAGCCCACAGGTTCCTAGAATTCATAAACTCAAATGCTATGGAACAATTGGTCACCACTCCCACAAGAGGTGAAAACATACTAGATCTGATCATCACCAACATGGGAACACAATGTTCCATACCAGAAGTATACCCCTCATTGGTAAGATCGGACCATAAATTAATCTCACTAGAAATCCACATCCCACCCCACAGCACAAAAGACCACAGTGAAGAACTTCTCCAAAGCTAACTTCACACTTCTTAAAACCAAAGTGGAATCCTTCAAGGTCCCCAGGCCATTGGAAACCACGGCCCTATCTGCTGAATCCTTTATAAATGCATTCTATGGACACCTTCAGGAATGCATGGATCATGCAATCCCAAATAAAACCAAGACCCATTCCCCCAAAGGCAGGTGTCCTGTCTGGTGGACCCCAGCCATAAATAAGCTATACAACAGAAGGAGGAAGCTACTACATGATAGAGCAAAATCCCTAAAAGGGAAGGCATCTCTGATCAGTACTATCAAAAAACTACGATCACTCATAAAAACATCCAAGGCCACTTTTGAGAGAAAAATTGCACAAGCAACAAAAGATAATCATAAGGCTTTCTTTAGTTATGCTAGAAACCTGGGTGGCAACTCCCAGATATTCTCAGAGTTAGTCCATAATAACAAAAAATACACTGAACCCTCAGACATTGCCAACATCCTGGCAGACAGGTTCAGTGCAAACTTCTCCCCCCCTCCTCCCCAAATGGACAAATATCTCTCCCAGCAGAGTGTTGCCTCCCTGATATCTCAGATGCCCAGGTGAGAGCCGCCCTCTTCAAAGCAAAAAACACAGCATCAATGGGACCGGACGGTGATGTGGGCTGTGTGCTACATGAACTCCAAGAAGAGCTATACCCTCACATAAAGCTGCTATTCAATCTTAGCCTTACCACAGGATATGTACCCAAAGAATGGCGTACAGCAACAGTAGTCCCACTTCACAAAGGAGGCACCTCTACGGACCCTGGAAACTACCGCCCCATAAGCCTTACTAGCCTGGTCTGCAAATCTATGGAGAGGATCATTATGGAGCTCATAAACAAAGACATTTGGGACCTACAGACACTGGATCCTACCCAATTCGGCTTTGTCAAGGGCAGATCCTGCCTCCTGAACCTGGTAGATTTATTTGAAACAGTCACCAAGGCCACTGATGAGGGTAAGGTGGTCCACACAGCCTACCTAGACCTTGCAAAAGCCTTTGATACAATACCCCACTCGGGCATCATAGACAAACTCTCCAGCCTAAAATAAACCCCCATGTCATAAGATGGGTTGCAAACTGGCTCAAGGACAGAACCCACATGGTCAGAATTGCTGGAGCCATGTCAGACTCTAAACCAGTTACAAGTGGTGTCCCACAGGGCTCAGTCCTGGGACCTCTCTTATTCGGAATATATTTTTCTGAGGTACAGGCTAACACGGGAGGATTGTGGCTGACCAAGTTCACAGATGACTGCAAACTGGGTGCCATAATTGACTCACCAGCTGACACAAGCATCCTCCAAAAGGGTCTCATAGAAATGGATAACTGGTGCCAGAGCCATGGCCTTAAACTAAACACCAAAAAGTGTATAGTTATACCCTTTGGCAAAAACAAAGTGCCAACAAATTACCACATAGGAGGAAATCCATTAAGTACAGAAGAAGTAATTAGGGACCTGGGGACCCAAGTTGAGAGTAACCTCTCCTTTGACAGCCACATTGCCAGAGTGGTTAGGAAGACCATCTATATAGCCCACCTTATCCTGAAAGGATTCACATCTAGATCAAGGGAGGTCATTGTGCTCCTTTACTCATCCCTCATCCAGCCCATAATTGAGTACAATGCCCCATTTGGGATGTACCTTAGCCGACACCTGCAGCAACTAGAAAGACCCCAAAAGTACCTCACTAAGAGGATCAAGGGACTCAAACAGATGCCATATGCTGCTCGGCTAAAGAAACTCCAGCTCTACTCAGTTGCATACTGCCTACTCAGAGGTGATCTATGACTGACGTACAAAGCCATGTCCAACCCTAAATTAATGGACATGCTCCACCTCAGAAAATCCAAATCCCTTAGAGCTACGTGATAGAGTGACTTGAACCTCAGCACAGAAATAAATAGGACATGCTGGAGGGACAGATTCATAACCCAGAGGCTCCCTTCACTCTGGAATAGAATCCCAGCCCATGTTAGGCAGAGCACCTCACTGACTCTCTTCAAAAAAAATCTTGATGAGTGGATGGGAGATCGTAGGTTTACCCCGGGGATCACTTCTGTGCCACTACTAGACAGAGACACAGTAAACACAACCTTAAAAAGGGCACAGTAAACTCATTCCAAGGGATGGCGAAAGCCAAACACACTCTGGCTAGGCTTGTAAATGCCCTAGGGCAGATAGCCGAGTATGAACCTATGAACCTATGTCTGGTGCATGTCAACAGTACACAACAAATGTAATATACACTTATCTCACTATTCTGTTCACCCTGTGCATCAGACCATATGAGTATGTCCCTGCACCGATGGTGTGGATGACAGGGATGCGGCACAGGCATTATCATATGCACAGGGTGATAATGTTTGCCAGGGGCATAGGCTGCACCAGTGGATGACATCATGCGTGTGGGTTAGGGCGGTGATCTGATTGGACATGTGTGGTTGTTATGCATGTGGGTGTTGCGGTGCCCTACAGATGTTTCTGCTGTGTGCGTGTATGTGTGGACACAGTTCTGCCATGTGTCTGGCCTATACAGGGGTATTATTGACAGCTCCAGATTGTACAGACCAGGATGTACAGCTCACTGTGTCCGGCCATGGCCATGTGACCTGTGCCTGCCAGGGGTTGCACAGGCACTACCAGGCAGAGGTACAGATTGGCTACTGTCCGATGACACATGTCCACTGGAACCGTGTCCCTACTGGGAACGTCCAGGGCCATGTCCACGTGGCCTGCTGTGTCCTGGTGTGGACAGCGCAGCACCAGCTGCACTGCTACTGCTACCGGCAGTGTGGGAGTGGGCATGTGAGGTAGCTCATTCACGTTGACTTGCACCAGGTGGTGTAGCTGGCCTACATCCACATGGCCTATGCCTCACTCCTACCAGATGTTCCAGCACAGACAGCTCACTCTCGCGGATTGCCATGCCACGGTCAAGGATTCCAACCATGTCACCCAATTTCCTGTTCAGACCATCAGCAATCTGCTGTTGAGCATTTGCCAATGCCTGGATGTTGTCATTTAAAGAATGGATACCAGCCCTCTGAAGCCTCTGCCCTTCTCTGTTCTGCCATTCAGCACATGCCTGTGCCACCATTACAGTCTGAAACATGTGTCTGGTGCACCAGCTGCTGCACTCTGTCCTGCATGTGCATGTCTGCCAGAGGTCCTCCTACGAGCAGCACTGGCCACATGCCTGTGTGGCACATCTGCAGTCATTACACTGACACCATGGTGTGAAGACACACCTTCTGTAGCCACCACACATTCCTGTTCCAAGCTAACACACGCTGACTGTCCTTCCTCTATGACCACTGGTGATAGGGCATGTGTTGGCATGAGAACTGTGTGTGGGGAAGAGGAGAACATAGCTGGGATGGCAAACACTGACACAGATTCCGCCCCTGACAACCCTGCCTGTACCTCATGCATATGTTCATCACTGCTAGAGTCTGTGGGGACACTAACATCACATGAACCGCAGGAGGGTAACGCACTTACATCACCTGTGAATGCAAAGAAAGACTCTACATTACAATAGATACACAGACAGACAGAGACACAGACACACAGACAGAGACACAGACACACAGACAGACAGAGACACAGACACACAGACAGACAGAGACACAGACATACAGATAGACACACAGACACACAGACACACAGACACAGAGACACACACACACACACACACACACACACACACACAGACAGACACAGACACACAGAGACAGACACACACACAGACAGACACAGGCACACAGAGACAGACACAGACACACAGACACAGACCATGCATGTGATTTGACAGACAGAATGCAGCATGCATGTGATACAGCAGACGACATGCAGCTCAGACATTAATAGTGGTAGTTAGCATACATCCCTGGGTTGCACACAACAGCAAGCAGGTGTCATATCAAAAGCCATGCAGTTCACACAATCATGGTAGTAAGTATGCATCCCTGTGATACACCATGTGGACCAGCACAGGTTAACAGTACACATGGCTGATGTGGCCTTGACATTAACATGTAGTATGACATGTAATCTGCTGATGTGTGCATTGACATGCATACATGTCTGATACAATGGTGTCCTGACACATGTACAGCAGTGTAATGGGTATCACATTGCAGTGTTGTCTGTATGCTCTACAGATAGAATGCACTTTTAGCAGATGTGCATGAGCATTGAAGGGTAGTATGAGGCGTCTACATTGCTATACAGTATGAAGTACAGACACTGTGCCATTGCATGGCATCATGAGGCATCTATATTGCTATACAGTGTGGAATACACACACAGTGCATAGCCAAGACTGTGTGCATGCACATTACATAACTACTGTGGATTGTGACCCATGTTGCTGAGGTGTATACACACTAAACCATGCTGTGTCATGTGACAGGTCACTGGAAGACCTACGGATGACACCCCTGCACAACTACTAAAATGTCTTAGCTGCCTGGCAACCATGTCCACACATGGTAGACTTGTCAATACACCATGTCCCACATGACATTTATGTACCACACACATGAGGTGCATGGCTGACAGTGATGTCCAACAGCAGCAAGGGAAATGTACGGTATCTGTGGCTTGATGTGGTGTTTATGTCTGTGGAAGCTGTACAGGTGACTACTGTCATGCTATGACACAGTCATGATGTTCAACACATCTTATATGGTCGAATTAAGTGACACCTCCACAAGCTGTGCATAGGCTTTTAGGATGCCCAGTGTTCCACATCAACTATATAACCATTCAACAAAGGCTATAGTTGGACCATGTCTGGACAATGTGCAACAGGGTGTATACACAACACATCTACTGTGTGTTGCTACATGTCTCTGGCCATCCTCCATGGCCATGTGTGAACATGTGTTGGCCAAATGTCTGTGATGGCCATCTATCTCACATGTCTGTGTTGTCCCATATGACATACACCCATAAATGTCAGATACGTCACTGTCCCCAGGGTTATGCAGACAAAGGGTTGTATGTTTGGTATGTGGAGTATGTATTATGGGATAGTGAGACAATATTGCAGCCGGAACACTATATGTCTGGGACATGTCAGATGGCACATCACAATGTGGGCACCCATTGCAGGGGCATATTCCACAATGGTGAATCCTGTAGGCTGCCCATATCCCAGCTCACTGTGTGGTACTGTTTGCGTACCACACATGTGTTGTTCCAATGTATAGTACATATTCCTACATTGAACAACACCTCCACCATTGTATGCACAGCTGTCCACACATCTAGCAATGACAGATACTGTGGTTTCATGTCAGTGTTTCATTTAGTTTGTATATATTGCACATGGGTAGCCAGTGTGATTGATGACAGATGTGACCTGTATATCATGACTGGACCATACATTATGTGTACATGTGTTAACTGGCCACATGGCAAATAGATCTATGCATTAACATGCCTGATACTGATAACTGTCTCACCTGCAACGGACTGATGTCTGTGCTACTCACCAGAGGTACCTGTATAGGGGTGACACAGCAGTTTGAACATTATCCATGACTGTATGACAGCAACAGGGTGTACTGTGCATGTTAACACATTCGCCTGTACAATAGCATATAGTATGCACATGTGTGCATACACAGTGTAGCATACTATAGTATGTGGCATGTGTGTAAGCATACCTTGTATATGATGCTAAATTACATATTATACAGTGACACATGCAACTAAATGTGATATAATAGCTATATGTGCAGTAGTGACTTACCAGGCAACTCCAGGCTCGGTGGTTGGGAGACACCCACCTCCACGATGGCAGCTAGTGTTTGTGGATGCTGTTCTGAGGGTGTCCCCAGGCTGGCCAGTAGCTCCTCAGTAGGCGTGAGTGGGGTCTAGGTTGGTGGCCCACTACCTGTTCTACCTTGTTCCCTGGCAATTGCATTGGCACGCTATTACGTATGTCGTATCATGTCCTTGCAGTGTCTGCACACCTGCTGATAGGTGCGGTTGTGGCCACCCACATCATTAACCCTCCTGTGAAGTTCTTGCCACAGGTCATCACGCTGCTCGGCATGCTGTGGCATATGGCTGAACAACACCTCATAGTTATCATGGAGGTACAGTATGAGGGCATCATCCTCCAGGTGGCTATACGCTGGCAGGCGTGAACGAGGCATTATCTGGAAGACATAATGATGGAGAAAGGTCGCAGTATCACAGAGATGTACAGAGATACAGCTGCACACACATTTGTATTAAATCTAGTACATATGAACAATTATCTTTGCAAATCGTCATGACACTGACACGACTGACATGTGTGTGTCACATACATGTAACACCCGTTGTACATTGGATATCATCACCATATATGTGTGTCACCTCATTACATTGCTCATACTCCATGTGAATGCTGCCTTGATGTGGGCATGTCTGTTTGCCTATACTGGTGTTCTCACCTATCAGCACATGCCTGGATATGTCCACAGTAATGCTGTTGACCTTGATGCTGTGTATATGTCACATATCAACACATACACTGCCTTAACGGACATGAGCAGTGACAATGCAAACATGCGCACAGAAACCTTTACATGCATGTGTTTTGCCATATACATCTACACGGCACTGTATAGCAGTTCGACATCCTGCCACGTATCGACTGTGTTGCATATGTGATACACATGGGACAATGGCTAGCCAGACATTATTCGCAGGGATGGTTATCAACTATAGCATGTACGGGCAAGGTTTTCTAGCTGTTTCCAACAGCCATTTTGCCACCGCCAGGTGTATCAGTGCCACATTACTGATCCAGACAGTCAATGATACATCTACCATGCGGTCATCGCACCATGTATGACAGGGATGACATGTGCAGCTTTGATGGACATTGTTGCATGGTATGGCAGGAGTATGTAACATGTATGGCACAGGGATCTGTCCAGCATGTGGAGATCCTTGTAGTAGGAAGATGGCTGTCCATGACATATGTCTTTCAGATCAGGATATGTATGTGTAGCATGTCCAACATCACAGTGTTGCACATGTCTTTATTCAAGGTAGCCAGCATACTGCATAGTGGAGGTGAGGATTGTGAAGGCTGGTGTCGCACATCCACGCATGGCCAATACCCCTTAAAGGTGATATGTGATCCGATATTGGTCACCCGAGTGCTGAGTATGCCTGTCCAATGATCTCCATGCTCATGGATGGTACCCTGTCATGACATGGGTGCCTCATATGACTACCTAATAGGCCTGGAGATGTCAACAGCTCAGGGAGGTGAACTGCACAGCACCATCCCTTACACACAGTGTCCATAATGTTGACCGCTGCCTAGGTGGTAGTTAATGGGTACAGGGTTATTCACCTAGTGGTGACAATGCTATTAGCAGCTGTCAAATTGTGCACATATGTCACGCACCTCACTCACAAAGCCCATTCTGTATGTTGTCCACAACACTGAGATAGCTATTGCTCCTAGGTCATGGCCATTCACATCCTTACATATGCAGATGCCTCCCATTTGTCTGTTTGGTATGGGCTACAATGAGGGGGGAGTACAAAACATTAACCCTGTTTTACTGTAGCTGCCACTGGTGTGATATGCACATGTCACTCAGACACCTTTTGTAGTGTTGCTTCTGTCAACAGGCCACTGGTAGAACACTCCTGTGACATACAAAGGTACATCTAGTATACTCAGTGTAGCTGGAACACAGTATGGGTGATGATGTCCTATGACCTGTCATAGGTATGCTATGCAGTGTGAAATCATCCGTACTGTCATCTACATCTGTACTGCTAACATCTACGTTGATAAAGGTTCATAGACTTGCAGACCATACTCAGCAGGGTAATAGTGCACTGCCTCCAATTATGACTGGCGTCTCCACTTGTGGGTTGCAGTGGGTTTATATTATCCAACACCCTATCTGTATTGCATATTCATGCTCAGCACTTGTTCAGAACATGTAAGCACTTCATGAGCTACTAATTACTATAGCACTCATTCCAGCTCATTTCCTACAAGTACACTGTCTGTCCTTACATTTTTAGCTTGCTTACAGTACAACAGCTGTTGTACACACGTACCTCACATATCTTGGGAGACATGGTTGAATATACAGTCATGTCCAAGTGTCACTTACCAGTGTTATTGCCTGTCTATATGATGAATATGACAAACATGAGGCAATAGAGCAATTGTCTCATGTACACAGTCAATGCTCACCTCCCAACAAACGACACTACAGCCTGTGGGAGATGCACATATGTAGCCATGCTGGGGGTAATGCTCTCTCCAACCCAGACTGAATCTGACATTCATGTGGGGACATTAAACATTTGCAACACACCCCACACATCACATAGTCTCACTAGATCTCCGCCACCACAGGCCACACATAGTATGACTACGACATTTGCAGAACCTCTCCAAACTCCCTGTGTAGGCAACAGAGGCAACCCCCATCACCAAACACAACACCAATTACTTATAACCCACAGACTCATGTGTGCCCATCAACTACAGCCAATAGGGTGTTATAACATACCCAACACACCAGTCATAGGTGACTCTGTGGGCGGTCACACTGATGTCCCACTCAGCAGGCTACACAAGGCGATAGTCGCTTATATCTGGCTGTCGGGTAACAGGATCCGCAACATAACCTATGCACCCATGCCACACCTCACCAGGTACAATTTGACTGTCATTCTCCATGTTAGTGTGACTGCCCTGAGATGTAACTTCCTGAACTACATGTACAGGGACATGCAATAGCTCTCCGGTCTTGTAGCCCAGAAGGTATCGCCCAAGCCCTGAGAAGCATTCTACATTCATCCAGACTGATACCACTGTACAACGACTGAATGTTTCACTTCAACAGTTGCCTATGCTTCTGCTGTCATTCCACAGGTGTCCAGTATCTGTCTGCTTTGAATGACATGGTCACCAAAACACGATGCTTTGGCACAGATGACCTGCACCTGCCGGCCCTGGGATTACAGATAACATGTAAGGCTCTTGCTGCTCCTATACTGCCTGTCTTGGACAGTTTCCAATAACATATTCACCACCAGAATAGGAACAGGCAAGCAAAACCTGGGGAAATGTTACTCAATGCTTGACATCTTCATCTCTAATGCACTCAGGCGAGGAACTCCTTATAATGGACCACTTCGATATCTCTGCAGTGACTGGGACCTGCCTCTAGGCTCTGGAGAGCACACCTGCACTGACAGGTTATACACAGACCACACCTTTCAGTCATGTAACCAGGACCGGAACACCCACGGCGGAGGTGTGTCCATATTTCACAAGGATGTACACACCTCCAGGCTGGTTACTTAGCACAATGCATCAGAGGTGATCCACGTGCAACTAACTGTGGCCAGAACTGCTATACACATTGTAACTTGCTACAGATTCCACACCATACCCCATGGTTACTGGCCCTCATTTCTTGGTGTACTGGACAGTAGGGTTCAGACAGGAACTACTGATGTGAGACTGACACTACCCCACACTTAACTGGGATACCTACTCATGTACTGACACATTAGGCCAACGCTTTCTGGGATTCATATCCTCCACTCGGCTGGATCAACCCATACACACCACCACCAAGGCCAACAATATCCTAGACATGGACATTACCAACATGTGACTGGTGTTCCACACCTGGAGTTATCCCCTCATTGGTAGTTTCCGAATGTATGCTAATCACCCTTGTTATCCACATCCCGGCACCACACCCTTCACGGAATACACAGTACAAGATTTCTACAAGGCCTACTTCAGACATCTTATGACAGCAGTAGTAAACATCATGACACCCATGCAGATGGACAATGTACTTACAAATGCTGAAACATACACCAGTGCACTTCATTAGCACTTACACGACTACATGGATCATGCTATCCCAAACAGAGACATGATGGTACCCACCAGATAACGGACGCCACTCTGGGGGTCCAGTTCCATGGACATAATGTACAACAAAAGGTCGAGGCTGTTGCAAAGTGGAGTACAATCCCATGGGTGGGGTAGCTCACTGGTCAGCCTCAGTAGGAATCCGGGATCCCTTATCACATCCTCCAAAGCTGGCTACATAAACGTTACTGCGACACATTCCAAGGACTACCACAAAGCATTATGGAGGTATGTCAGGACTCGATGGCAATACCCACATCTGCTCTGACATACGATGGTTAGGCAGGAACATTACAGAACCAATTGATATTGACAACATCCTGGCAGATAGGTTCAATGCTAACTTTACACCCTCTCACTCCCTACAGGGCCAAAATCTATACAGGAATAATGCAGAGCCCTTGCAGTCACAACTACGCAGTTCCAACCTGCACTCTCTAAGGCCTGGAACACAGACTCCATGTGACCATCCAATATCCTAGGCTGCGATTTACACAAACCTCAGAAAGACATGGCTCCCCACTTGGCCACCAGATTCACTAATAGCCTTGTATCAGACATTGTGGCCCCTGAGTAGCACACAGTAACAGTTATCACACTCCACACAGGTGGTGCCACAATGAACCAGAGGGACTATTGCCCTATACGCCTGACTGGACTGTTTTGCAAGGCTATGGGGCACATCATCATAGAAGTCTTTCACAGAGACATTGGTGGGCTCCAGACCTTTGATGCCACCCAGGTTGGATTTTTTAGGGCCAGACCATGGCTCCTACACTTGGTGGACTCCTTTGATACAGTTACCAGGGTAGTTGATGACGGTAAGGGGGTCCACACAGCCTACATTTCCTCTCATTGGCTTTCAGCACCGTTCTCCATTCTGGTATTGACAACATACACATCCACCTGCACATCGACTCCTACGTCACGAGATGTTATGCAAAGTGGCTCACTGACAGGACCCTCACAATGAGGGTAGCATACCATAGTACCTACTGTAATTCAGTTACACTTGGTGTACCACAGTCCTCGGTCATAGGGACCCTCATGTTCGGTATATGCTTCCCTGAGGTACAGGCTAGCACAGAGGGACTTTCCCTGAATAAGTTTCCATACAGCTGCAAACAAGGAGCCATGATTGATCCACCAGCTGATACAGATACCCTCCATAAGGGTGTCACTGTGACCGATACCTGGTGTCGATAACATGGCTTCAAGCTGCATGACACAAGGTGCATAGACATCCCCTTTGGATTACACCAATCACCCACTGACTATCACATAGGTGGTAGTCCCCTACATACATGTGACATTATATGGGATCTTAGTACACACGTATATAGCACCCACTCCTTTGATAACCATATTGCCAATGTGGTGTGGATATCCTTCTACATGGCCACCCTTATCTGTAATGGGTTTGTAGCTGGAACAAAGGCACCCATTGTACCTCTATACTCCTGAAGTGTGACACATGTTCAAGGGTACAACACCCCTTTTGGGGTGTGCCTTACAGAACAGCAACGGCTTTACATACCACAACATTAACACACCATGAGGTTATTGACCTCCAAAGGATGACGTATGCGGCAAAACTACAGACACCACAACTGTACACATTTGCATACTGCATACTCAGGGGTGACCTCTGCTGAACATACAGGGCCCATGTCCACAACAATATTGATGGATATACTCCACATAAGCAACATAAGCAAAAGCCACTGAGAGCAACATGCTCATGGATATGTACACAAATGCAACAATGAGTGGGACGTGCTTGAGAGATACATTTCTGAACCAGACACTCACCATGCTTTGGAACATGATTCCTATGTACATCAAGCAGGGACACTCACTAGCACTCTTCATGAGATACCTCGATAGGTGGATGGGAGACACACATGTATGCCAGGGATCACTGCAGTGGCTGTACTGTACACAGGTGCAGGTAACACATGGCTCTGCTGTTCACAGACACAGGACACTACCCTAGGGAGGTGCTGCCGGTGAAAACACTGTAGTTGGGCTTACACATGGACTTAGCCAGACAGCATAGTACCTAACTATGAAACTCTGAAGCTAATACATGTCCTTTGTGCATGTATAATTGAGTAGCTCTTCCATTTCAATTAGCTATCATGCTGTTACAGTGTCCCGTGACTACAAGCCATATGTATCCTGCTATTGTGTATTGTAGATGCCAATAGACATACCTTTTGTTTGCATGATATAACAGTTATGCTGTGTAAAATATCTGACATATCTACCTACAATACTGTACATTACACATATTTTAAACATCATCCCGTAATGCAAAGCATACTTGCACAGCAGGACCACCTTAGGCATGTTATTCTCATTATATGCCCATACACATGCCTACTGTGACAGTATATCAACATATACTATCCCCTGCTATGGCACGTACTTGTTGGACAAACCCTACCATTGACGGCAGGTGGTGTGGAATTGTTGTGTTTAAAGCCCTCATGTAGCATCCCTTGTGGTGTATGAGATGTTTACCTTGTGGCCCACAGCAGGGCACACAATTTCTACAAGCATTACTATGTTCAACAAGACATCACTACATAATACCTTTTCCCACTTTATGCATTGCGTACGCTTTAATTAATACAAAACACGCTCTACATACACTAACATACTGAGTGTTCTACATACCTTGTTAGCATTCTGAGTCTTCGTAAATATCTCTCTTACACCTTTACTGTTTAAACGGTTCTATGGTATGAGCATATGGTTTGAATGTATGGCAAGGCATCCTTGCATACGTCGATACCTGTAACATGTGGTATCCTGCCCCCAATTGGTGTTCCTGAGTAAATTATTACATGCACATCAGCTGTGCAGCTACTCCATTCACCAATTATGCGGCAACAGTGGGGTATAATTGAATTCTCCACTTGGGCATTGCCCTTTTGCCCTACCTTTGGGGAGACAGCCTGTATGTGTTTTGTTCTGAGGAATTGCAACTGCTATTTGGAGAAACATGGATATTTTGAATTCATGTCCCCCGTGAATTGTGTGTGACGGCTAGAGTATGTGGTTCTACATGTGAGTGTACCTGTCATCTCAACCGTCTGATAAGGGACTATTGCAAATAAAACCTGTAACTTCGCCGTTTGTTCCATTATACAACAGCTACGATTTCACATGGCGCCATTACAAATGTGTCTCTCACAAGATATGTTAATGCTTCTGCAGATGTAATTGAGTGAGTGGATGTTTGTGATGTTATTACAGTCTGTATTGCAATTGTTTCTGGTGTGGGGGAGATGTAGGTGGGTGTATATAGCATATACAGGATTGTGGGGACTGCATTTCTACATATTCCATATATGTGTGTGGGCTCCTTCCCTAATTGAAGACCTATCATTTAGTAGACTAAAACTATGGTTGTTGCGGGCTTATACATTGAGCCATTGTTAATTGGCTCCTATATAGCATGCAGGTGAGGTTGATACTTCAATACCTCCGGAAATACATCAATATATAAGGGAATGTTACTAAATGACAGCTGTCTCATGTATTTCTGTCACAGATATTTGCACTCATTGCAGTTGTATTGGTGACTGAACCTCTTTGGCATGGGTTGCCACCTTTTCAAATGGCCATAGTGGGACATTTGCAGGACACACATCGGTGTTTACAGGCTGACACATACCCAGGGTCAGTACACAGGATAGAATGTACTTTTATTCTAAATACATACTTATTCTTGTAGCACTTTAGCTACTTATCATGTTTCATGTAAAATGTATGTATTTTAGATACAGGAATCAATACTTAATGCAACTATTACATAAGATATTGGACATAATTATGTCCTCCAATCTCAGACATTTGCATTTTTTAATATTTTTTGTCAGGACACAACTGCCCAGGGAGGGGCTGTCCCTCTTAAAGTGGCACAAGTGGTAACCATATGCCTATGGCCAGCTATGACCACACCTACCATAATGATCTACCTCTGAGTTAGCACTAACAGACACATGATGCAAACACACACACACACATTACAGTCCCACGGAAATGCACACAGCACCCTCAACACACACCTACATGGACTACAGCAATCACAAACACAGTTGAACACAGTACCTACCTGGACCGCAGCACTGGCAGCGATAACTAAATGTCCCTTAACATCGTGATAATATTACTTGCGGTTCTAGTTTTCCGGTACTGTGGTCTTTCAGTCTTTAAGCCTCGTGATTACGCGTGTCGGTATGTGAAACATTCGATAGTTGGCAGTATCCTATTTATTTGTACCTCCATGGCTGTGTACATGTCATTGACCTATCTATATATTTGCAGATATAGGTGAATCCGTCTATATCGACATATATCTCTCTATCACCCTTTCTATCTCTATTTTATATACATATATATATATATATATATATATATATATATATATATATATGTATATAGAGTGAGAGGGAGAACACACCTTTCGTTGTGTACATGGCAGTGTATACTGTTTCCTGGACTCTGCACGTTTGTGTTTTAACCTGTCACAATACACACCTGCCATTGGTACATCTCGGGTAGCTTAGTGTTAGGTGACTGTGTACATGATTGCGTGTTCTACTCCTGGCAGTGGTCGTTTTACCCTTCAAAGCAGGCACTATTAGTACAGGGGTGAATAATGCTAGTTTCACCTGTTTTGGACATTGTTGACTGTGATCTGTGCAATATTCATAGTTTCATAGGTTGACTTGAAACTGTAGTTTTATTGGCCATTTTGTGTCAATTCCAAACTACTTCATCTTCCTCTCTTAAAACCTGGTTGCCTCGTGGTTTTGGCATCTTTTCAGGCTTGTTGGCTGTTGGTGAAGCACCCACCAAGAGGAGAAAATGTTGAGAGAAGAAAGGAGCCACTTTTGAGATTTTAAGTATTTTTCCTTTGTTTATTTGCTAAGTTTTTCTGCATAGCCGCCTATTTTGAGCATTTTCTGGCTTGTTAAACTTGATTTCTGCATTAGTAACTGTATTTAGAGCACAACCTAGAGCTGTTTACTGAATTTCCTGTTTGCACTTATTTTTAAAATCGTTTTTCTCTCAAAACTTGCATTTTATCTGTCTTTGGCCTAGCACTCTTGTGTGGAGTCATTTACTGCACTGTTATAACTTGTTGATACTTGTGAACCTCTGCTATCTCTGAAAAAAACAAAAAAAATCTTGCTTTTTTCTCACTTTTCTGAGATTTAAAAAAGTTCAGTTACAGGCTTGCTGTTCTTGAACTGTTTATAAATTTCTTGGAGGCCATTTTTTGCTTGGGCTAAAGGGAAGTCTCTCTGTTGATCATTGGCAGGGAAAAACATTGAGCAGCCTGCCTGCCCCTGTGGGAGTGGTTACTGATTTGAAACTGTAGTTTTATTGGCCATTTTGGGTCAATTCCAAACTCCTTCATCTTCCTCTCTTAAAAACCTGGTTGCCTCATGGTTTTGGCATCTTTTCAGGCTTGTTGGCTGTTGATGAAGCACCCACCAAGATGAGAAAACGCTGAGAGAAGAAAGGAGCCACTTTTGAGAGTTTAAGTATTTTTCCTCTGTTTATTTGCTAAGTTTTTCTGCATAGCCACCTATTTTGAGCATTTTCTGGCTTGTTAAACTTGATTTCTGCATTAGTAACTGTATTTAGAGCACAACCTAGAGCTGTTTACTGAATTTCCTGTTTGCACTTATTTTTAAAATAGTTTTTTTCTCAAAACTTGCATTTTATCTGTCTTTGGCCTAGCACTCTTGTGTGGGGTCATTTACTGCACTGTTATAACTTGTTGATACTTGTGAACCTCTGCTATCTCTGAGAAAAACAAAAAAAAATCTTGCTTTTTTCCCCATTTTTCTGAGATTTAAAAAAGTTCAGTTACAGGCTTGCTGTTCTTGAACTGTTTGTAAGTTTCTTGGAGGCCATTTTTGCTTGGGCAAAAGGGAAGTCTCTGTTGATCAGTGGCAGTGAAAAACATTGAGCAGCCTGCCTGCCCCTGTGGGAGTGGTTACTGACTTGAAACTGTAGTTTTATTGGCCATTTTGGGTCAATTCCAAACTCCTTTATCTTCCTCTCTTAAAACCCTCTTTTGCGTGGTTTTGCGCGGTTTTGTGTATAGCACAACAGCGGGCAGCGCCGCCTAATTGGGTTTAAACTATTCCTGGCTCCACAAAGTCTGCTCTTCACTTTTTCCCTTAGAACTGCTCTATCTCTCAATTTAAACACCATATTATCATTCTAAGGCCCTTCACTGGTCCAATTAAGTAATCCTACAAGTTAGCACTATTAAACCATAAGCACTACTTACACTTATACTCTCTACGATTACCCTGTCCTCTATTGGTCCATCTTAAATTCATTTTCCCTATATTATTCTAGCATGTACAAAGGTCAGTCAATGGTTTCCTCTCCAGTCCAGCTGGTGAATCTGGGAATTTTGAGGCAATGTTACAACTGTCTTATGTACACGGACAACCCTCTCCTCCTCCAAACAGGTTCAAATATATGTGAGAGATGCAACTATTTAGCCAAACTGGAGGCTGAGCTCTCTCATCTCAAAACTGGTGTAACCAGTCAGGAGGAGAAGGTAACCTCACACAACACAATTCCAGTATCACATATTCCCACCACATCAGTGAACCAAACACATAAATACACAAAAACATACTCGTAGGCTCTAAATAAAAATCTGCCTAAGCAACAGAGACCTCCAAAGCAGACATCCAAGCAAACGCTACCACATAACAAAACACGCACAACACATAGCCCACAAAGTCAGTGTGCCAAGCAGCCACAGCCCTTAAGGCTGAATAACACACCTGATACTCTTGTAATAGGTGACTCTATTGTCAGACACACTGACGTCCTACTCACCAGGCTGAATAAAGAGAAGGTCACGGTGAGCTGCCTGTCTGGTGCTAGGATCCGCCACATAACGCATGCACTCAGGTCACTCCAAAGCAAATACAAATATGACTCAGTCATTGTACATGCTGGTGTGAATGACCTGAGACGTACCTCCCTGGACTACATGAAAAGAGATATAGAGGAGCTCTCTGATCATGTAGCCCAGGCTGGTATGACCCTGACCTTGAGCAGCATCTTACCCTCACCTAGAATGATGCCACAGTACAAAGACAAAATGATCGATTTTAACAATTGGCTAAAATTTTGGTGTCATTCAAAGGGGATCCAGTGTCTGTCAGGCTGGGATGACATGCCCGACAAGCCACGTTGCTTCGCTAGGGACAGCTTTCACCTGTCACCAGTGGGCTTTCGGATATTGGCAAATGCTCTTGCCACCCCCATAGTGCCTTTTTTAGACAAGGCTCAAAAGTCAAACCCACCCCCATAGACAGCACAAGGAACAAGAAACTAAGGGTAATGCTGCTTAACGCCAGAAGTCTTAACCTCAAGATGCATGTACTCGAAGCTCTCCTCAGTATGGAGAACATCGATATCTGTGCAGTGACAGAAACCTGGTTCAAGGCTCCAGAGAGCATCCCAGCACTACCAGGCAATACCTTATATCATGCTTTTGGGCCCCAAAACCTGGACCAAACCACAAAAGGAGGGGGAGTTTCCATATTTATCAAGGATATCCATACCTCCAGGTTAGTGGCATTGCACGAAGTATCGGAGACCATCCATGTGCAACTAACAATGGTCAAGACTGCTTTTCAGTTTATAGCATCCTACAGACCACCCTCTCAAAGTCAGGAATCCCACTCGGCTTTCCTGAAAACATTGGAGAACATGAAGATCTCTCCGAACACCATTATATTGGGGACTTCAACTACCCAAACATTGACTGGGAGCACTACTCAAGCCCCAGCACCTTAGCCCAAGGGTTCCTGGAAATTATAAACTCAAATGCTATGGAAAAACTAGTCACCACTCCCACAAGAGGGGACAGCATACTAGACCTGATCATTACCAACATGGGGACTCTATGCTCCACACTAGAAGTATATCCCTCATTGGTAAGATAAGAACATAAATTAATTTCACTGGATGTCCACATCCTGACCCCACCCCAGCCCAGAAAACCACAGTGAAAAACTTCTCAAAAGCGAACTTCTCACTTCTCAAAACCAAAGTGGAATCCTTCAAGGCCCCAGGGCCAGTGGAAACTATGGCCCAAACTTCAGAATCCTATATAAACGCATTCTATGGACATCTCCAGGAATGCATGGATCATGCTATCCCAAACAAAACCAAGACCCAATCATCCAAAGGCAGGCATCCAGTCTGGTGGACCCCTGCCATAAATAAACTGTACAACAGAAGGAGGAAGCTACTACATGATAGAGCAAAATCCCTAATAGGGAAGGCATCTCTGATCAGTACTAGCAAACAAATTACGATCCCTCATAAAATCCTCCAAGGCCAGCTTTGAGAGAAGAATTGCACAGGACACCAAAGACAATCATAAGGCTTTTTTCAGTTATGTTAGGAACCTGGGATGCAACTCCCAGACTTGTTCTGAGTTGATTCTAAATGACAAAAAATACACTGAACCCACAGACATCGCCAATATCCTGGCAAACAGGTTCAGTGCAAACTTCTACACCCCCCCCCCAAAAAGCAAGTATCTATCCCGGCAGAGGGCTGCCTCCCAAACATCTGTGATGCTCAGGTGAAGGCTGCCCTCTCCAAAGCAAAAAACACTGCTTCCATGGGACCAGATGGTGTCCCAGGTAGCGTCCAACATGAACTCCAAGAGGAACTAATCCCTCAAATAAAACAGCTATACAATCTCAGCCTCACTACAGGATATGTGCCCACAGAATGGCGTACAGCAACAGTGGTCTCACTCCACAAAGGTGGAGCCTCTACGGACCCTGGAAACTATTGCCCCATAAGCCTGACTAGCTTAGTCTGCAAGGCTATGGAGAGGATCATCATGGAGCTCATAAACAAAGACATTGGGGACCTACAGACACTAGATCCTACCCAGTTCGGCTTTGTCAAGGGCAGATCCTGCCTTTTGGACCTGGTTGACTTCTTCAAAACAGTCACCAAAGCCATAGATGAAGGTAAGGTAGTCCACACAGCCTATCTGGACCTTGCAAAGGCATTTGACACAATACCCCACTCGGGCATCATAGATAAGCTATCCAGCTTAAATATAAACCCCTATGTCACAAGATGGGTTGCAAACTGGCTCAAAGACAGTACCACAGAGTGAGAGTTGCTGGAGCCATGTCAGACTCGAAACCGGTCACAAGTGGCATCCCACAGGGTTCTGTCCTGGGACCACTCTTGTTCAGTATATACTTTTCTGAGGTACAGGCAAACATGGGAGGACTATGGCTCACCAAGTTCGCAGATGACTGCAAACTGGGCGCCATAATCGACTCTCCAGCTGACACAAACATCCTTCAAAAAGGTCTCACAGAGAGAGATAAATGGTGCCAGCGCCATGGTTTAAAGCTAAATGCCAAAAAATGTATAGTCATATCCTTTGGCAAAAACAATGTGCCCACAAATTACCACATAGGCAGAAACCCATTAAGTTCAGAGAAAGTTATTAGGGACTTGGGGACTCAAGTTGATAGCAATCTCTCCTTTGAAAACCACATTGCCAAAGTGGTTAGAAAGACCTTCTACATAGCCCACCTCATCATGAAGGGTTTCACATCTAGATCAAGAGAAGTAATCGTGCCCCTTTATTCATCCCTCATCAGGCCCATCATAGAATACAATGCCCCTTTTGGGATGTACCTTACCCGACACCTGCAGCAATTAGAAAGACCCCAAAAGTATCTCACCAAGAGGATTGAGGGTCTCAAACAGATGCCATATACTGCTTGGTTAAAAAAACTCCAGCTCTACTCAGTTGCATACCGCCTACTTCGAGGCGATCTATGCCTGACATACAAAGCTATGTCAAATCCAGAATTAATGGACATGCTCCACCTCAGTAAATCTAAATCCCTTAGAGCCACACACTCAAGGGACCTGAACCTCAGCACAGAAATAAATAGAACTTGCTGGAGGGACAGGTTCATAACTCAGAGGCTCCCTTCGCTCTGGAATAGAATTCCAGTTCATGTGAGGCAGAGCACCTCACTGAATCTCTTCAAGAAGAATCTCGATAGGTGGATGGGGGATTGTAGGTTTGTCCCAGAGATTACTCCCCTGTCACTATTAGACAGAGGCACAGTAAACTAAACCTTAAAAAGGGCACAGTATACTCAAATCAAGGGGTGGCGTAAGCCATACAGAATCAGGCTAGGCTTATAATTGCCCCAGGGCAGATAGCCTAGTATGAACCTATGAACCTATAAACCATAGGTTCATACTAGGCTATCTGCCCTAGGGCATTTATAAGCCTAGCCAGAGTGTTAGTGTTAGTGTCAGCAAAGCTTAGCCCTGTTTCGCGCATATCCATATAGTCATGTTTAAACGACGCTTACCAGCACTTGCCAATGCATAAACCTGCTAACATGTGCTAAACCTGATCTGATGACCTGCATCCAACATCCATTATTTGTGCCTTCGGGATTATGTAACATCCCTTGCAGGACATGGAACCATGAACATGCACGACAGTCAGTGCATTTACCACTTGGGCATCTGGGATTTGTAAATATGTTATGGTGTTTTGTATGTGGACTGTACTATGGCTGTTACTCCATACTGCAATCAAATGTGTAACTCAGTTAGTTTACATATGGATGAGACCTATTAATGGTATGTCCAAGTGATGTTTAATGGATGTGCTCCAGTACTGGGAATGTATGTCACAGTGAGCCACACACTATAATGTGCTACATCTTCACACAACCATAGGTGGAGCATGCTGGGGTGACAGATTCCTGTCATGGGTACTCCCCATGCTTTGCCACTACATCCCTGATTACATTATATGGAGCCCCTCATTAACACACCAGGGAATCCATGCAGAGTGTGTAGGGAACAGTGATTACACACATGGATCCTGCAATTGGCTCTGCTCCACTGAGGGGTAGTTGGTTAATCGATGTGGTGGTGACAGCAGACACTGTTTGCCTTGGTTGATGAATAGCCTCTGACAATCGGGCATGTACCTACCAATGTACCTAGGAACCTATACATACAGTATCAACATATGCTGTTAGGTGTGTGTACTGTTCAGGTGTTGACATTCCTTGTTCCAATAGCTGTTGTGTGTGCAATGGTTGAGGGCTGCCTATGTAGGATTCACACAGTAGGCCACCTATACATTACAATTTACAGGTGGTCGTGTGTGTGTGCCATCCAGTTTACTGTGTGTGCAGGTGGAGAGGTGTGTCAGCCCATAGGGGCCTACACTGTCAGTGTATGTGCTATACGTTCCATCTTTGCCAAGGCGTGGGTATATTGGGCACATCTCTGTCTGCCTACTGGGCTGGCACAGGCTCTTCGTGGTCTGAATCCCTCTGTGCCTGTGATGGCCTTGGCAATTGCAGTGGGCTGTGAGGGCCTTCACCATTATGTCCTTGCTGCAACTGTTTCCGCAGAATCATATTATGTAGCATGGCACATACTATGAAGATGTGGGCACACATGCCCAGAGAGTAGTGCAAGGCTCCACCAGATATGTCCAAGCAATGGAACCATGATTTCAGCATCCCAAACACATGCTCTATGATGATTCTGGTTTGTGCGTGTGCCTCATTATGGCATTCTTGCATGGGTGTGTGTGCATTTCTGATGGGAGTCATCATCCATGGCTCCAGTGCATAGCCAGCATCCCCCACAAGGTGGCCATGTGGGATGTCCCCCTTGAAAAATACCTGATACAGCTGTGAGGCATACCAGATGTGGGAGTCAGGTAGCTTCCAGGGCTGCCAGCACACACATCCATGATAATACCCTGGGCATTGCACACGACCTGGCAGTTGATGGAGTTGTATCCCTTGCGGTTTATGTAGCGCCTACCATGCTCACTGGATGGTGACTTGATATGTATGTGCGTGCAGTCTATCACACCCAGTACCTCCAGGTAGTGTGCCACATGGTGGAAGAGATGCATATTGCTGGCCAACTCCTCCTGAGTTTGGGGGAAGTATATATGCTCATTGGCATGTGGTAACATGGCATCCAGGAACTGGTGTAGTACCCTGGATGCTTATGCCTGTGAGATCCCCATTATATCTCCAGATGGCCTTTTAAAGGTACCTGTGGCTAGTATTCTCAAGCTTACACATACCTTCGTGTCCACTGGGATGGGTTCCCCTCTGTTGTTTCTGGATCTCAGGCGTGGCCGGCACAGCTCAACTATTTGCTGTAAGATGTCCCTGTCCACCGTGTAATGCTCTACTATCTCCAGATCATGTAGCCCCTGGTAGGTTACCCTTGGTCTGAACACTCTTCTCCTCCTCCGGGGCCTGCGGTGGTTGTCAGCATCATCCTCCACAACACCTTCAGTCTCTAACACATGGTGATGAATCACAGCTATGGAAGCTCCCAACATGTACATTGTAAAAGTTCTCTGTCTGTTTACACTGATTGTGCAGTGTTTGGGAATACACAGGTGTGTGTGAGGTACCTTCACACTTTATACTATTGTGCTTTGAACACTGATGATGTCATAGGGTGTGTATGTACAATCGGAGCTACAGGGTATCTTATGTGTTTTACCACAGGTACTGCTATTGTGGTGCCTTTGGTGTTGAATTACATTTAGCTGCCGTGGATTACCTCTTGCCCTTCCCTTAACATTTCTTATCATTTCCCCTCCCATTTTCTGGCATGCATCCAGCAGCCTGCTTTCTTTTGTACTTTCCAACACCTGGCTTATCTTGCGAAATGTGTTCTATGGCCGATCTACTGTAGGTTTTGTTTGCTCTGCTATGACAGTTCTCTTTTCTTTGCAATCCAACACCTCCCCTATCCTGTTCTGCAGGTTGCTGTGAGCAGACTTGTTAGCTGCCGTTGATTTACCACTGTGAGTTAATAGGTGTTAATTGCTCAGCTGTACTCCAATTACCCTACTGCAGCATTTCCTTATTTTCTTCCCCTAACCTTCCTGTTTGAGCTATGGTGCACGGGACAGTTGTCTGCTTACCGGGTTTTGGGCATGTTTTCATCCACGTACACATGTGCTTTCGGGCACCATATGTGCTCTCAGCTAAACGATGCTATACCTACATCCCCACCCCTATCCTGCACCTTTGCTTAGCAACGGGCAGCCCAGTTTTGCATTGCTCCAATGTGCTTACAGCCACGGTGGCACAGCCCACTGCTAATGTCATGTATACCTCCAAACCACTCCTGTGTGTTGTAGCGCTGCGCCATATGGTACATCCTTAGTCCAGCGGGATGTTTGCGATTTACTATTACTTGCCTCATTTGCATAGCATTGACTACTAATTCATAGTTACCATGCCGAACACTGTCACAGACCCTTAGCAACCCTTGCAGGTTGGTTGTGGTGTACCATGCATACCATTGAGTATTATGGTGAAATCATGATTTGTATTACATTGCGATTTTATGACATTTGTATATATTTTCCTTGTGTTCCCATTTGCACACACATGCCCTGCGGTTGTACTTTGCGTTACTGTGGACGTGGCATTAAATGTTTTTTAGGTGTTGTGTATCTTTTCTTATGCCATTGACTGTTTATTTAGTCATTGGCATATGTTAACTGTAATACATGAATCTGGTCTGCTTTCATAGCTCCGATGTTCTGTTTGGCAAAATGTAAACCATTTTTTTTTGGTTTACATTTCTGTGGGCATACACTATGCCTGCACCACTTAATGAATCACTATGTACCTTCATTTGCATGGTGCAGTACTGCGCATGGGGTGATTAGCATACCTGAGCCAAGGGCTGCGCAGATATGGCGTACGCTGGTAGTGCACGTGGAATTGGATCGTACCTGAATCGCTCGGTGGCCATATTTGGCATTATACCACCTACGCTACACATGTGCCTGGCACAAGCTTCAAGAATCCCGGGGCAAGTTGCAAGTATATTAGCGAATGACTGAATGTACGAGTAAGTGCTGAAGGAGTTATGGGTTAAGTCTCTGGAATGCGCAGAAAGAAAAAAAATAATGTACCCTCAAATCTTTCCAGGCTGGAATGGGTAGTTACAAGGAATGTTATATAAGATAAAATGTTATTGGTACTGAAATTTATAAGGAAACAAGACTGCTCACCAGGCCAAATGGCTTACATTTTTTCTAAAACATTATTGTTAAGTATTCATGTGCAGCATTAAGCAAAAAGAACAAATGTTTACAAGTAAATACTATGAGTACAGTCAGTACATGAGCTATGGTATGCAGTTAAAATAAATTATGCAAGTCCTTTTACAAAAATAGAGGGTACAAATAGCTGCTAGTAACAGTAAACATCTTTTCAAAATAAGTAAAAGCAATTCCTATTACAACTTTGACAGTGTAGGCAACAGCAAAAGCTTTATAAAATTTTCTGTTTTTGAAAATGGCCAAAAAAAAAAACAATGAGCAAATGTGTAAGAGCAAGTGTCACAGTCTATGTAATAGCCAAAAGGCAAACATACATTCAGTTCTCACAATATAAAGCAAATAAACAATACTGCAGTAAAATGATGTATACTACAGGGGAAGGGCATACTTCCAATTTTACACTAATTGTGTAAACAGTACTGCAAAATAGACTAGAAAGGTGCAAAGTGATAATACCAAAAATATATTTTAATTTTTCAAGTAATGTAATTAGCAGACTTCAGTTTAATGCTAGGTTTAAAAACTAGACTGAGTGTACATTACAGCCATGTATATACAAATGCAAAAACAATCTGTACAAGCAAGTATATTCTGCACAGTATATAGTAAATGGTTTATCTATGTAAATGTTGCATTCAAGTGTTATATGTATAGTAACAAGTCAAAGCTTGACATTTGTGACATGTTTTTTTTCAAAAACAAGACTGCAATGCCTTTGTAGTAAAATCCTCAAGCATTGTCAATAAATTACTGTATAGAACTTCACTGTATATATAGTCATATTCAGATTCATCCAGTTCTAATAGTAATGGTTGTCATCATTGTGTTGACAATATTAAACTGTGTTAACTTGCTGTATTAAAAGAAAACTACAGGTTTTGTTTCCCAATGTCTTTTTAGTTAATAGCAATATAACTAATGTAAACAGTTTTAGATTTAAAATAAAATAGAGGGAATGTGTACAGTGATAGGTATGTTTAAAATGTATAAATGCATGTGCACATCTATTTGCTACTTAGATGATTATACACATCTGTTGCTATAATATATGTAAAAAATAATATAGTTAGTTAAATACATGTATTTCTGTTTGCTAGCATACATATATTCTGGTACAGCTTTAGACAAGCTAAATGTTCAGTGTCTGGAACATGCTTCAAGGACTATAGATAAAAATGCAGCTGTGAGACAAGGCACGCGGCATTCAACTCAGGCATCTGCATTTCATTTGCATCACAGAAAATAGAACACAAGACAATTTCAGTTGTAAAAAGCATACAGCATGTACATTGGAGAGGATAACATTTAACACAAATATAACATCATGGTTAGCTGAACAAAATTAGACATACATAAAAGTAGAAAAAAATCAAAGACTGGCATAAACATTTCAGTAAACAGCTCTATCTCTATTATATGCTGTATATTACCTCAAAAATGTAACAGTTCTGACAAGGAAAGGCATCATGCCAAAATCGCATAGTATGTAGACAATAACACAAAAACAAGAATAAACTCAACAGGGGAAAAAGGGTATGATTTCTACAAATACTCTATTTGTATAAACACAGTAATACAAGGAAAGGGACCATGGGTTAAAATACTTACCATTTGGGTAACAGGCTAGTACTTCATACAGATCAAATGATAAAAATATCATCTACTTGTACTATGATAGGACAACAATACCAAAAAAAATATTGCACTTCAGTATTACATTTTCAAGTTTTAAAAATACCAAATGCAGATTTAAAAGAGCTTGGTATAAAAACTAGTAGAACAAGATATCTTACAGACTGTACACTTACAAGCACAAGAACATCCTAATATTTAGTAAGTCATTACAAGTATCTTTGATAGATAGATTACAATCTAGTATAAATGGACAATATTGCCTTCAAAGTTCAAAATGTTTGTTAAAGTGGCAACACAGTTTGTATGCCTGGTTTCAAATAACCCAGTGTTAATAGTAAAAAACAAAAACAAAAGCTGACACTGCCCATAATTGGTGGGACAAATTTAAAGAATGGTCATCATCTGGGACCAAATTGCTAAATTGGTTAATACATCCTGTGTTAATAGTTTTAAAAGTCATAATAATAATAATAATAATAATAATAATAATAATAATAATAATAACTTAGAAAAAATCCTGTTGTAGTCAAACGGAGAGCAGGAAACACACCAGCAAAGGTCCAAATGTTTTAATACTTCCAAGAAACAAAAACCAACAGAGCAGAAAGGCAGAAATTAACGCTCTTAACAAAAATTGCGTTTTCGTCTTCAGCAACTGTGACTTCATCAGATAATAATAACAATTAATCAATTAAACCTTTATATATGCAAAACTTTTCAAATTTTGCCCTATCATATAATAATAACTTACAATAGTTTATATGCTGCAGGTTACAAAGAGTTGCAATAACTCAACAAGTTATGATTGTAAATATAACAAAGTGGTAAATGCTGTAAATAACAATGCTGATGAAACAAATGCAGTCTTTTCTTTAAGTGGAGTTTAGTCCGTTCCTCAAATAAATAAAAAAAATGGGGAACTGAAAGAATACTCTGTTCTATATAGTATATACTGTCTTTCAAACTACTGCTAGCATGATTATTAGCTTAAATAAAAGCTGCAAGAATAATATGAAATATAACGGGTTAATTTAAAAGTAGTATAAAATGCTGAAAAATAAGAAATAGTAAGTGTGCTTGCATAGCATAGTTGAAATTCGGCATCCATGTAAAGGAGTATGTTATTGAGAAAAAAAGTCTGTAAAAATAACTGCGCAGATGGCAGCTGGAAGGACATCAGCAAAGTAAAGGGACATAACATCAAGTTTCAGACAGTACTGGAACACCAAGTTTCAGATAATGCAAGTCTGAGTTTCCATGGATCATCAAACTACAAAGAACCAAGGACAAGGGACCAAAGGAAAACTGTTATACAAAGAAAAACTGTATTACATCAGACTTTAAGAAAAATACAAGACCTTCTGGTATAAATGTAACTGTGCATAAACAAGCTTTGGGTATTTGCCATAGAGAGCTGACAGCATTTGCGTTACATGCTTGTAGATCTGAAAAGAAAATGTGAAAGTAAAGCATATTAAATGAAACCGGTATCTTCTTGTATTTATTGTACTTAGTACAATATAAGACTAGTTGATCACAATAAGTAGTTAAATATACTTTGGTATGCTTACATGTAAATGCAAGTAACCACAAGTAACATCAGAAAGACGTGCATAGGATTCCTAAAATTCTTCAGAGAATACTGAGTAATTAGTTACAATAAATACCAGAGTTTCAATCGCAGGAGATATTAAAAATAACACAGTTGTATAGATTCACACAGATCTAGAAAAACAATACTTAATTAAACTCACTATATTTTCCTGACTGATTAAAGAATTACTGTTCCCCGGTTACTTACTAAAGCAAAACAAGATAAAGTGTGTTGAGTTGCTTACTATGGCAAGGCAAGATGAGGTGTGAGGTTCTGTGAGATATCTGTGAGAAATCTTTCCTGTCAGGTTCCGAAAAACAAAGTGCTGCTAAGACAGTTCAAGAATATCACTCACTAATATCTAAAAAAATCTTTCCAGTCATTGTTATAGAATACATCACATCTTGTTATCTGACTCTGGTACAATACACATCCAGAGCTTGCTAAAATTTGTTGCAGCATCTAAAAGCTATAAAATAATTAAAAAAAATCTGCCCTTGCAGGGTAGCAATTATTTGACTTCTAAGGACAATAGAATACAATTCCTAGTCCTGGTTTTCCCAGAGATTTTTGTCTCTGGCTGCAATCAGACCTGTAAGATAAAATCTTTATAGCCTAAATCAACCCATTTAATTTCAACCTATTTTTCAAAATTTGCTGGACTGAGATTAACCTCTTCCCTTCAAGAGTTCTCTGGTAAAGCATATAATTTAATTAGTTATAATAATAATACTGTCTGACATACATATTTATATATCTTTTCTGTCCAGCAGGACCCACTGTTAATGCATTTTTAACACAAGCAACTTTACAAATATATTTTTAACACACACATCTGTACAAATCAGTGTGATAGACAAATTACATAAAATTCTTTACAAAATTCCAGCTAGCTATGCTGGCATATGTTTCACGCACACTGCCCTACTCTCCCTGGCACAGATGGCACTAACAAGATGGTCACCAGCTAGACAGCACATACTACAGCTTGCTCCAAGTGCTAGCTAAGAATCTAACCCTATCTGTGGATACCGTTGCTGCAAAAATCTACAGAAAGGCATTACCTTTGAAGGACTATTTCCTAAAGAGAAAAACAATTTTCTCCAACATCTGATCTAAAAATAACAAGAAATACACACAGTGTGTCCTGTACATGTGCTGGGCCTGAAAATACCAAATGGGAACTACAAATGGAAAGTAAAAGAAAAATCTTGTTTTACTTAGTAAAAGAAAAATGGAACAAATAGAAACACATTCATCAAAGACAAGACTATCTTTAATAACAACTCCTGAAAAAGAAGTTACTGCCAAGAAGTAGAAAACTACTAAAACACAGGCTGAAACTGCTAAACAGCATTCAAAGACAAAAATGAGCAATCTTTTGAAATGGAGGATTTGAAAGCAGCCTTGCTACTTCTGCAAACAGAAATACAATCTTTTTCTTCAAAACTTACAGCGTTTGGAAATAACTTAGACCAAATGTTGACTAGACTAGACAAAAATGAAGCCAGAATACTGTGCAATGAAACAAAAATAAAAGAAATGCAGAAAGACAATACCAGTACTGAAAATTCAGTCAAAGAACTACAACAAAAATTGACTGATTTAGAAGCTAGAGCAAGAAGAAATAGTGCATTGATCAGAGGCCTCCCAGAAAAATATGACCAATCACAACTAAATACTGTGGCAAAATAAATCTTTGACTCTCTTCTAGAAAACAAAGAAGTATCTCAAACAATAGTCATAGAAAGAATACACACAGCATTAAGAAAATCTCAGATTCTGGATGTCCCAAGACAAATATATGCAAGAATTCTGAATACTGCACATGCACAATTAATAGTACAGGCTGCAAAAAAAAAAAAGAAAATTCATTATATGGAATGGCTGTAAAATAACTTTTGCTCAGGACCTGCCTATACAAATTAAACAGCTCAGACAAGCCCTGTCACCTTTCTGCAGCTATCTTGTTAGCAAAAACATCAGGTTCTAAATGAAATATCCAGCGACTCTACATTTTCATCATAATGGATTAAATTATGCAATAAAAAACAATGAAGAAGCAAAATGGCTTTTCTAAAAGCCTTTAAAGAATTAACAAAGAAATCAACATAAAAATTGTATCAGTACTGTAAATACTCCAAATGTCAAAGAAGTAAACCATTTTGAACAACTGTAGCTGCTAAATGCATCAAAAGACAAGGTAAATCACTTAAAGTATCTTAAAACTCTTGATTCCTTTGTAATCCATCTAGATGTTCTAAATTAAGGCCCTAGAGTAATTCCGCACTGTCACGAGCAAACTACAATACCCACAATCCTTTATGACCATAAAGTAGGAAAAGAAAAGCATATTTGAGGTCAAAGGTTTGTCTACGGTGTCTCTCTAAGGCTAAAATATGCGTTTGCATAAGGAAATGAAAGTAAAGCTTATACATTGCTGGAAAGCTCGGACTGGTATTTTAAGAACCAAAAAGTGAAGAAAACCATCCAAAAGATGATCGGAAGGTAAACCCAGCTCAAATTTAAAATGAAACTGTCAAGTCTTGTTAAAATACAATGGGCCAGATTCACGAAGGCTTGCACGGAATCTAAGAGTAGAGTAAGACTCCATGCAACCAACATATCTGCCGAGCAATCCAGGAACAGCCGGCAGGGGCGTGCAAGAGAGCTCCTAAAATGACTTTTACACGGACAGGGTTAGGTTATGCAAATTACCTCATTTGCTGCTGAAAGCTATGCAAATGAGGTAAGTTTGCAATCCAGGAAACCCTAACCTGTCCGAGTAAAAGTAGTGTTATTTGCAGAAATGTACTCTGTTGTCAACTGAGTACCATTCTGCAAATAGCAAAACGGAGCCATGACAGCTCCAAATAAAGGATGCATCCAGTTGAGGAAGCATGCAAATGGCCAAATATACGACCATTGGCAATTTTTCCTGTTGCAAAATAAAAAAAAAAATTTAATTTTTTTTACCTCGATCTCCGAAGTTTAAACATAGTGCAGTGCCACGCAAGAGTGCTGCACTCTAAAAACCATGAAAAAATAAATAAAAGTCACAAATAGGGATTTAATTTAAAATATTCAACTGCCATGCAAGTGAATGGCAGGCTGACATCAACATGGCTACTGAGTAGAGGTTGCTAAGGGGGGAAGCTCAGTCTAAGAGATGTAACCAAGCATTAGTAGGCAATCCTATGCAAATGAGGGTAAGGATAGTAAATCCCAATTTTACATGGCATATGAGCAAAGTATGTGGAGTGTAAGAGTAGGATAAGTGGAGTATCAGAATAGAAGATAGGTGACATCATGAGGGGGGTATGTATGAAAGAATGTAAGCTCATTGGAGCAGAGTGGTATGTGTTTGCTGTCAGTTACTCATCACTGGAAGAGGCGTGTTAACAGGTATCCCAGCTAAAGCCAAGAAATTGAAGGTGTATGCCGTGGATAACACTAAAGTTTCTTTTTGAAGTGCTGGCAATGTGTTTGCACGTGGGTGTGCACCTGTAAATCAAAGTAAAACTGTGTGCACGCGTGTGCGCCTGTGTGCGCACATTTAAGCCGGAGTAAGCATGTGTAAAGTTGTTGAAATCTGTGTAAGCGCGTTTGTGCCTGTGTGCGTGCGTTCAAGCAGGAGTCAGCAAGTGTTAGGCCATGTAAGCATGTGTGCACGCGCGTCTGAGCTGGTGTGTGTGTGTGTGTGTGTGTGTGTGTGTGTGTGTGTGCGACTGTTTGCACGGCGCTGCCCCCTGTGGAAACAGAAAGCGAAAAGGAAGCACAACAAATAGTAGGAAGTTAACCAAGGAGAACTAGCAGAGCTAGCAGGTGAAAACAATCAGAATCAGGCAATTACACAGGCAGTACACTAGCCCAGCCCAGCACTTAAAACTCTGCAAACAACTTTCCACCATGTTTTCCTCAGAGGCACTGCAACACTGCAGTAAACTAAGAGAAGTAAAAACTTAAAAAGCTTTACTGAGACAAAGAAATGTTAGGGGCTGCCATTGCTGTTATAACGTGACATATGCAACATGCTGAGGATGGTGACAATGCGAATGCTGCTGAGCAACCCACAGTGAGGAGACGGAGAAGAGTGTACAGGCCCAGGGTAACCTACCAGGAGCAACATGAGCTGGAGATAGTGGAGCGCTATAGAGTGGACAGAGACCTCATGTAGCAAATTGTTGAGCTGTGCAGGCCATGCCTCACACACAGAACCAACAGAGGGGAGCCCATCCCACTGGAAACCAAGGTATGTGTTGGCCTAAGAATACTAGCAACAGGTACCTTCCAGAGATCAACTGGTGATATGATGGGGATTTCACAGGCATCAACATCCAGGGTACTGCACCAGTTCCTGAATGCCATGTCAGCACAAGTCGGTGATCATGTATATTTCCCCAATTCCCGGGAGGTATTGGGCAGCAATATGCATCTTTTCCAGCAAATAGCGGAATACCCTGAGGTAGTGGGTGCAATAGACTGCACACACATACACACCAAAGTACCAGCTGGTGAGTGGGGTAGGGCCTACTTTAACCGCAAGGGCTTTCCCTCCATCAACTGCCAGGTCATGTGTAATGTCCAGGGCATAATACTGAATGTGTGTGCTGGCTGCCCTGGAAGCTACCATGATTCCCATATCTGGCATCTGACAAAGCTGTACCAGACATTTGCCAATGGGGGCATGCCTCACAGTCACCTAGTGGGGATGCTGGATATGCACTTTAGCCGTGGCTGATGACACCCATCAGAAATGCACACACACCTGAACAGGAATGCCATAATGAGGCACAAGCACAAACATGAAATGTAATCGAGCATATGTTTGGGCTGCTCAAGTCACGGTTCAGGTGCCTGGACACATCTGGTGGAGCCTTGCAGTACTCACCAACTACATGTACCCAAATTGTCATGGTATGTGCTATGCTACATAATATGATCCTGCAAAAACAGCTGCAGCAGGAGCAGCATAGGGCCGGGCCAAACAGCTCCCCACCATTGCCAAGGCCATCATAGGCAGAGCGTGACTCGAAGGAGGAACAACCTGAGCCTGCTCCAATAGGCAGAAGGATGCGTGCCCAGTATGGTTTGGCCTTGGCAAAGAGGCAATGCATAGCACATACACTGGCTCAGTAGGAACCCTGGAAATGATACCTCTCTCTGACTCGCACATATAGTAAAAGGGATGCCTAACTTGACACTACCTGTTTTTAAACATGTATAGGGAGTGTACTATGTGCATCCGACATAGGCAGCCCTGCAGCACCACCTGAGGCATAATTGCCATGTTTTAAGCAATATAAAGCAGTGCTAAACAGCTTTTACCACTATTTAGTATATGTAAACAAAATTTCACACACTAACTAGCACAACTTTGGACAATGCTGAGCAATATTGGGCAACGTTCAGCAATGTTGGTTAACGTTGAGCAATGTTGGGCAAGTTCGGTCAAAGTTGGGCATGGTTGAGCAAAAGCAGGTAAACATGCTCATATTTGCTTTACTGGTCCTTAAGCAGTCTGGTCTGCCCAGTATGAAAATATAAAGCAGTGACAGTCCTCGAACCCAGGATACTGTGCACTATTGTCACAGTACTGCACCACTAAAACATGACAGTATTTCACTGGTCAGCCTGTATGAAGAAATGTTGATAAGTCTGTGCAAATTGTCTCATGGAAACCCTGCAGGCACAGCATAATCCCTGTAGAGTTATGACACAAAGGTGAGCCCTGCAGTAAAAATACAACTTGATTTTCAACACACATATAGTAGAAATGTTAATATTGGGCGTGTTAACACACGTCAACAAATGTGGACTTCAGACAGTAACATACTGAAAGATCACACTGGGCATGCTCACACACGAATAAATGAGGCAAATGTCAGACAACACCATACTGAAAGGCCAAACTGGGCATGCTCACACACTTAGGCCATGTCTGAGTACAGCAGCGAGCCACACATATCTGGCAGTTGCATGTGTTAACCCAGGAACCTCTGAGTACAACAGTGGGCCACACATATCTGGCAGTTGCATGTGTTAACCCAGGAACCTCTCACTATTCACCAATCCTGCCTTGTGCACACAGTTATATGAAAACAGATACATATATAATATATTGGAACCCTGTCATAATTAAATATGTACTACAGATACTTAGGTTGTTCATAGAAAGTAGAAAAGCAAAGAAGATAAAAAACCTGCAATCAGTATCATTAATAAACAATGTGCACTCCAAACATTATCCCATCCAAGTTATGGAAAGATTATCTGTGAAGGAGTCCAGACAGAACCATGACACTTCCTTCAGCTATGTCATAAATAGCAATGTACACTCATGTATGTCCTGAGTCAGGGCCAACTGTAAATGACTGACAATGTTAACATCCTATCAGACAGGCCCATACTTACATACCCACCTCCCACTGACAAAAGGCCCTATCATCATACCAGGAGATATCACATGTCGAATGGGTAAACAGCTCCTTCCAAAGCTGAAAACATGGCATCAATTGGATTACATTGTTTCCCTGTATGTGTCATAAGTGAACTGCAGAACAAACAAACCCTGACCTGAACAGTCTGTTGAGCCTCACCCAATCTACAGGATATGAAACTGTTGAATGGGTTACAGCAACATATGGCACACTCCACAAGTGTTGGTGCACAACAGACCATGGGAACTATAGTCTTATAAGCCTATGAAGTCTGATCTGCAAGGCCATGGAGTCCATCATGATTGAAGTCATAAACAGAGCTATTGGAAGCCTACAAACACACAACCCTACCATCTTTGATTTGGTCATGGCCAGATCATGGTTCCCAAACCTGCTAGACTGTTTGCAAGGCAGCCACCCAGGACATACATCACTGAAATGAGCTACTCATGTCCCACATAGACTTTAAATAGCCCTTTTCCAAAATCCCAGACACATGTCGTATCCACAAAATCAACAACCTGTGCATAAATATGTATTGTCTTCTGATGGATTGGCAACTGGGCCACAGATAGATTACACAAGGTAAGAATTGTGGAGTCCTGTTCAAGCTGGTAACACCTGCTGTCCCCCATGGCTCAGTCCTGGGATTGCATAAAACAACGTGCACACACATTACCATGTCTGGTCTGATGATGTCAGCATCCTACAAATATAGCAGGAGAAATGAAAACACCCAGTAAAGCATATAGCACGTCGTGTTAATGTGTGCTTCTCTAGTATCATAACATAGTTAGGTAGGGTTTTGAATCCTGCAGTTGCTGAGTGTGTGTGTGTGTGTGTGTGTGTGTATGGGGGGGGTGTATGTTTGTGTGTGATTTCCTTTGAGAGGAGTGCCCTTTATGGAGACTAGAAAAACACCTTAAAAGTGGTATATTCCTCTTTGGCAAGTCTGATGATGTCAGCATCCCACAAATATAGCAGTGGAACTGAAAACTTCCAATAAAGCATATAGCGTGTTGTGTTAATGCATATCTCTCTAGTATCATAACATAGTTAGGTAGGGGTTGGAATTTTGCAATTGCTGAGTGTGTGTGTGTGTGTGTGTGTGTGTGTGTGTGTGTGTGTGTGTGTGTGTGTGTGTGTGTGTGTGTGTGTGTGTGTGTTGGGGGGTGTATGTTTGTGTGTGATTTTCTTTGAGAGGAGTGCCCTTTCTGGAGACTAGGAAAACACCTTAAAAGTGGTATATTCCTCTTTGGCAAGTCTGATGATGTCAGCATCCCACAAATATAGCAGTGGAAATGAAAACTCCCACTAAAGCATATAGCGCGTCATGTTAATGCATATTTCTCTAGTATCATAACATAGTTAGGTAGGGGCTTGAATCTTGCAATTGCTGAGTGTGTGTTTGTGTGTGTGGGGGTGTATGTTTGTGTGTGATCCCCTTTGAGAGGAGTGCCTTTTTGGAGACTAGGAAAACACCTTAAAAGTGGTATATTCCTCTTTGGCAAGTCTGATGATGTCAGCATCCCATAAATATAGCAGTGGAAATAAAAGCTCCCAGTGAAGCATATGTGTGTTGTGTTAATGCATATCTCTCTAGTATCATAACATAGTTAGGTAGGTGTTTGAATCCTGCAATTGCTGAGTATGTGTGTGACACTGTTGGTCAATGTGTTGTGTTACTACTGTATGACATATCAGTAAAACAACAGTATGTGCATTGCACATTTCAGGTATCTGTATGGCAAATACATATATGTACATGTGACCTCAATTAGTTCATAGATGTGAAGCCTGCTTTCTACATGAATACGTGTTACCTTTGACAGATTGTGCTGCTACTTCTCAGACCTTAGGTCACATATGTATGTTTGTGACAAGGCCAGCCACTGTAGTGATCTGTGGCCTAGGTCATCTGTGTCACACACACCCATGACAGTTTCTATAGAATAGTGTGAGTGAGGGTTCATGCCTGGGGTATATTTCAGACATGTTCAAACACAACAAAGTCTGTCAATAATGGACATTCATTATAGGTGTACAACAACTTTGTGGATATGCATACAGACCCCTTATTGCTTATGTGATACACCGAGGGACTTCAGAATACCTTTGGAAATGTGAATACCAAAGGACAGATGACATAACACATGGGTTTATGTACACATCTGTACCCATTCTACATGTTGGGGGCTACTACCTATGTGGTACTGTTGGGATACTATGTTTAGTAAATGTGGATGACTATGCTATAATTGGCTTATAGCTTTACAACATGGGTTGGACAACAGGTATCTGTCTGTATGATACCCTTGTGGAGGATAAGTGTTCCATCCGGAGAATGCATTGTAGACCACTGTATGCATTTCCAGATATGAACGGACATATCCCTAGTGTGTTTGCTTGTATCTAAGAGGGTTACATGCCAAACAGGAGTGGTCCCAGGAATGGGTGGTGGTCAATACCACTGGTTACTGGTATAGTATAGTACTGGAAGGATCCAAATGCTACTGAGTTTCCTACATCTGTGTGTCAGTTGTCAAGACATCATCTAACGATTGGTTATAGTCAGGCTGTTGAGGTTGTGTATACTACCAGAATGCAAAACAATGACAGATAGTAACAGTATCATCCACAACATAGTGTCAAACCATGTCATACACACATGTGTACCCAAGTTAAAACATATGTGTAGTAAAATGCATACTGGCCACTAATAGAAACTATGAAGTGTTAACACTGTGTAATACAGGGCATGTCACCCTTCCCATGTGTCCACTATGCATGTACATGCAGACAGTGCACCTCCACCATGTTCACAAATGTACACCTGCAAATCTGTACTGCACACATCACACACGTCCTGTCCACTCACCAACACATGCTGCCAGAACTACACACATCAGCCAAGTGGCACATGGGCGGACAATACATTTTTGGAATTAACACTAGTGTAAACAATACTATATTGATAATCATAGTTTTAATGCATCATGCCTGCTCAGATATACCTACAAGGATATCATTGCACTTTACTGTTAACAACATGCTAACATTGCTACACTGCTATAAAGTCACCCTGTGCATCAGCTCCATGTTAGCCTGTTCCTGCATCAATGTTACAGATGACAGGAGGTGGCACAGTTTCATCATATGCACAGGGTGTGTTGCTGGTTTGCCAGAGCCCAACATTGACCCATCCAATCGACATGTATGTGTGTGTATGTGTGTGTATGTGTGTGTGTGTGTGTGTGTGTGTGTGTGTGTGTGTGTGTGTGTGTCTGACAACAGTACAGCATGGGTCAATGTTGATGTAATGTGTGTGTGTATGTGTTAGCCCTAGGTGTTTGGTTTATGTGTGTGTGTCAGCATGCACAAAGTACCACCATGTGGCTGCCGTATACGGGAGGTTGTGGGAAAGCCACAGACTGTACCTGCCAGGCTGTACAGATCACCATCTCTGGCCACGGACACAGTACCTGTGCCTGGCAGGGGTGCCATGGACATTATCGGGTATTAAGCCAGACTGGGTACTA
This sequence comes from Protopterus annectens, assembly GCF_019279795.1. Taxonomy (NCBI): domain Eukaryota; kingdom Metazoa; phylum Chordata; order Ceratodontiformes; family Protopteridae; genus Protopterus; species Protopterus annectens. Next base: position 354,172,098 of record NC_056728.1, on the reverse strand, counting down.
TCATCAGAGGCAGAGGGATGTCGACTGGACCCATGTCACTGCTGGGACTGGTCAGAGTCATGTGCATGTGGTCTTCTATAATGTTCTATTGACAGCCCAGCCCCAACATTGCTGGGGCTGGTACTGCCACTACGGGAGCGGCTGTGACTTATGTGTCATCCGCGATGACTGCCAGCCGATGATGTTGCTGGCATACGTCCACATAGACATCTCAACCGCCCTGCACTGTCTTGGCACATGGACATGACATTGCGGAGGACATCTAATGTCTCCCCCCAACGTCTATCAATGGCTTTGGTGTAATTACAGATGGCACCGGCAAGGTCAAGGATACTGTCATTGATAGCGGTGTTATGGGCCCTCTGCTCCCTTAGTCCCTGTCTGGTGTACCGTTCCATACGTGCCTGTGCCTGCATTACAGCCCAGAACATACCTGAGGTTGTCAGACCTGTGGAGGCACGTCTACCAGAGGCATTATGACCAGCATTGCTCCCACGAGAACCCCTGGACATCTGCCTATGTGGTACCATTCCAGGAATCTGGGTGTGGCTGCTGTGAGGGGATGCATGTGCCATAGATACCACACTATCCTGGTCAATGCCTACTGTATGCTGTCCCTCATCTAAGGCCATTGGTGATGAGGGATGTATTGGCAGTATGAATGTGCGCATAGATGGGGTGGAAAGCTGTGTACTGTCATTTGGCGGCCCAACGACAGACCCTGTCAAACCTGCCTGTGCCACAACACATGTATCATAATTTTCACTATTTGTGGCAGTGACTTCAGGTTCCTTGCTGCACTCAACCAACACAACCTCAGCACCTGTGAGAGGAAGATAAGAAACACACTTTACAATCTGTACATGATGTTAGCACACATGCACACATGAACACATGCACACATGAACACATGCACTCATGCACACATGGGCACATGAACACATGAGCACATGAACACATGCACACATGCACACATGAACACAAATACACTACTCACTAAAGTAGACACACACACACACACACACACACACACACACACACACACACACACACACACACACACACACACACACACAGAGTCCTATCACACGTGTCTGCATGCAGGATGTGTGCTGCTCAACAGCATGCACTGCGAGTGTAGAGAGTCCTTGTTAATAACAGTATACATGTCTTTGATGCATGTGTGTTGTTCAATGATTGGCCTCACCCTGGAACACAATGTGTACATGGACACAACATTGCTGTGCAAGTATTAAATGCTTTTCATTGTCCTGTGCACCATCACTCACAGGTATACATACCATGGCTGGATGCACACAATTGTCAGGTGTATAGCAATGAATGCTATGTGTAGTACTGTAGTTACTGTAACTGGATGTAGTGTAATGCCATGAGCCGTCATCAGGCAGCATCATGTGGTCACTCAAGGCCACTAATGTGTGCCACACTGGCAACTATCTTGCTGTACCTGAACTGCAGCACTGTGGCTACATTAACCATTTCACAGGCAGTTGTTACATGGGTATGTAAGGTGTTCAATAGGGACCATTGCCTAACATGAATGTGTTGTATGTTGAAGAGTGTCACACCACCCCATGATAGGCCTCTACCCCTCAGGCATAGTATGTGTGCTGTGTGGATGACATTTGGGATACTGGAGTCTGACCATACAGCAGGTGTCTAAATATGCCATGTGTATCATATTAACACATACTGCGTATGACAAAGTGGTGTATGTTGTGTCCATGTGTATTGACTCTGCCTATACAATGTCCACTACAGTGCACCACAATTGTTTGGGATGCTCTGTGTATTGCATGTGTTTGAGGCAGCTACTCATGTTACTGGGATGTGCATAGTCCCACAGAAAACATGCAGAGCATGCATTATGTGTAGGTGTTTTACATGTGTATATGGCCTACAACTCACCTATGGCATGCACATGTTATTTGCTATATTAAATGTAGAACACTCACCAGCATGAGTCTGCTGTCTTGCTGTCACACCAGAGGGACCTATAAGGATATGAGACAGTTTGTGAGTGTCAACAACTATGGCATTGCTGCTGTGAGTTTGCAATTTTACAGTAGTACAACAGTTGACAGTCACAGGCATACAGATTATGTTCCAAATTATCAGTATTGCACAACACCAGGCTCCACATCTTCTAAATACACAGTACACATCTGACATATGCATGTTCTAACAATTGAGCTAACAGTAGTCTACAGATATGCCATGTTACCTGCACGCTCCGAGTCAACTTGCTGGGTGACTCCGGCCTCCATGATGACACATGTCTGTTGTAGTGGTTGGCCAAGAGCCACCACACTGAGGAGCAGCTCTTCCACTCAGGTGAGGGGCAGATGTAATGCTGCACCACTACCTGTGGCAAGCTGTTGTCTGCAGACATCAGAGGCATGCTGCTGGACATGTCTAATTAAATCACTGCAGTGATGGTGTACTTGCTCATAAGTCCAGTTATGCATGCCTACATCATTAACCCGATGGACAACATCTTGCCACAGTGCAGTGCGTTCATGCTGGTCCTGGCTGGTTCTGGAGAACAGCAGGGTGTGATGTTGTACTAGGGTGGATATTATGATTTCCTCCTCTTCAGGAGGATACATAGGGTTGTGATGGTAAGACATGTCCCTGGAAGACAATAAAACAATAATTGTGAGCAAGTCATGTGGCACACTTAACATTCTAAAGTACAGATATCAATGAAATGCCATATATAGCAACCTATTGGCTGCCAGTAGATACACACTTTTAATACCACATATCAGTGCTCAGCCCACAACTGCCTGACAGTGCCTGGCACGTTCTATATATTAAAGCATGTTCTGCAAAGCAACAAAGTGAAACCAGTATGTAAGACTATACAACAGTAAATGGCACACTGTATGTGACACAATGCACCACCTAGTCACAGGAGGTATATATGAAGCTAATGCATACAAAAATATGTCATCCATTGAAATGATTGTAAAGTACAGTTACAGTACTACCAGTACACCACACTACTTGTTGATAGCAACCCCCTAAATAACACATGTGGACATTCATCAATATAGGTGGCATACTGCTGTACTACACTATACATGTTGCTAGATATGCACTTATATCCTGTAAAACACATATGGCCGAGGCCATGTTACAGGCATACCCACACACACATCAGACATACCTACAAGACACAAAGGTATGGCAACCCAGATGAGCTTTACCTGTGTACCATACAGTACTATGTGTTAGCACTTACAAAACCTTATGCCTGAGGTATGTAATGTGTGAGGACTACAGGTAACAAACAAAACAGTGTTTCCAAGCAATGTGGATATACACTATACTGTGCTGTTTAGGCCTACAGCTTCAGGTAGTACTACAGTTCATACGGGATTTGTATTCACTAGTGTTAACAATCAATAAGCATGCATGTACTGCTTTAGCCTACAATGGCACACTCTAGTCAACACCATGGGACTACGTCACACTGTATGCCATACTGCTTTTCCTGCCTAGCAATAGCATGCATATCTTTTGCGGGGATCAGAGCTAGAACACTGCATACCATGATATACAGTTTCCCACTAGGCTATCACACATATACACAATGTTGACACATTCACCTACACATTCACCATCACACTCACTCAACCTCACATAGCAATTAATGCAGCAAGTACATGCATGTGTGTATCGGGTCCTAGGTAGCTAATAGGCTATTAACCGTAGGGCCTATAGAAGCCTAGCCATATGGTACCCTGCCCTTCAACACCCATGTAATTTAAGTTCATGTGCCCCTGTCATGCAGAGCCCCAGAGGTGATTCCCGGGTTGTATTTCCTATCTCACATCCATTCATCATGATTATTCATGCTGACTGCTAATGAGGACCTTTCTATGCTATTGATAGGTAGTTAGTTCCAGAGTATGGTATGTGTCTGAGATGAGAATGTGCCACCCCAGCATGTTCTGCTTTTTGATGTTACAAGGTTTAGATCAGTACATTGTGTAGCTTGTAGGGATTTTGATCTGTTTACATGGAGCATGTCCAACACCTGTGGGTTTGGCATAGCTTTGTATGTTAGGCAGAGGTTGCCTCTGGGTAGGCAGTATGCGACACAGTGTAGCTGTGATTTTGTAAGACAGTCTGCATAGGTCATCTGTTTGAGTCTGGTAATACTCTTTGTGAGGTATGTGCCTGGCATCTACAGTTGCTGTAGATGTCTTCTGAGGTACATACCAAAAGGGTCATTGTACTCTATGATGGGTTTTATGACTGATGAGTAGAGTGGAACACTGACCTCTTTTTCCATGGATGACACACCTTTTCTGATGACATGTGGACCATACACAGTTTACATGACTAGTGTGGCACTGTGATTATCAAAAGGGACATTACTGTCCACCTGTGTCCCGTGGTCTCTTATCACACTTTTGGTGTTGAGTAGACTACCACCTATGTGGTAGTTCATGGGTACAGGGTTGTTAACAAAAGGGATGGCAATACATTTACAACATTGAGCTTGAGCGTACATATAAACATCCATTGGTGTACATATAGATTTACATATAGGCACATATACAGTCCACCATTCATGGTGGGAATATCAATTATGTAAAGGTTGAGAGGGATACAGTTATGTAATAATATTGCACAGTCTTGTGCAGAATGCATTGAAGGTAATCTCAGCCCATGTATCTTTAGCAGGACTCCCTGTCTGGAAGACTAAAAACCTAACAAATCATACCCACAGCGTTTAAACACCACATACCAGCGCTGTATGCTGTCTTGTTTGCCACACACTATAACCTACATAAAAATATGCACATAACAACCTTCAGCAACATATATATGTCCACCCATCACAAACAGTTGCAGTATGTCCCTTGCACTATGCACATGTTAAGATGCTAATATATCTGACACATAAATATCTCTCCATATGTGTGTGCCATACACACACAAGGTCCACACTGTTGTAAGTCCGTAGACCTCATGGATGACCTGTTGGGCCTTGCTACAACATGAACAGTTGTCACATGTGTGCATAACAGTAATATTACAGGGAGTATTTATAGCTGCTAATGCTACATTACTATACTAGCCTGGTACAGCAGCTGCCAATGCTAAGCTACACATTATATGACTATCATGCATGTATTACTCTGTCACATCCAGGTTTATATAGCTGTTTGCACTACTCCCCCAAACAGCCATTATACACAGTACTGTACAGAACATAGATAACATGATCAGATGTTTGACATTTAATGCTGAGCTACATATGTCACAGTTATGTCCCACTGCACACAGCTACACACTAATTTGTCCATGGCAATAGTTATGCATGGCATCAGTGCATACATACCTACTGCTGCCACATATGCATGTTTCAAAGTATGTACAGTACTCTTCATAAACATCTACTACTTGCCGGTAACCACATATCTGTTACATACCTGTTTGTCACTTTCAGGTCTGTCTGTGTATGTTTTGACAATTTTTTTTGGTATTAATTAAGTAAAGTTTGCTTTTACTTAATTTTTTTGATTATTAATAAAGTATTTTTTACTTAATATTTTTGGTTAGTAATTCAGTAAATTTGTTTTACTTAATTAAAGTTTTGTTTTATTAAGTAATATTTTTGTTTACTCCTCTCCAGGTTTACAGATGCTATAACACGTACAATGTAATGATTGCATGTGGGGATATCAAGTACAGCCTGCTTTTATAGGTATCTGCACATGTGCATGTGATGCACTCTGCACCAATTGGTGCTCAGCATTTGGTAAATGCATACAGCCTGCTGTGTGGTAATTGCAGTACTCACTGTCATAGCAACCCAATGCTATAAATTGCTAAGTTATGTAGGCGTAGCCCTTTCAGATTTCCAGAGTGGGGCCCATGCTTGTTTGCTGTGGACACTGTTGTTTAAGTCAGAAGGTTGGTATACTTCTTATATCTGAAGCTAGAGGTGTAGACAGTGATGTACATGTTGTACTCAGACCTGACTGTTGCCACTTTCAGTACAGAGCTATCAGTGTAGAGTTTAACTCATCCCTAAAAATGCTTACAACAAATATATGTGAGTGTGTGGTTTCTTTTCTACTTATATAAATAACTGCCATACAAAACTAGCTATTGAGAAGTATTCTTTTGGCACATGAACTGTTTGTGAACTGTTATATTGTGCATATTAATGCACTCACTTCTGCAGGGTTTGTGTTTTTTATTGTTGACATTAGCACAGGATTCTCAAGAAAACTGGACAATTCCAGTACTGAGTATGCCTACCTACATCCTTGGTAGACCCTAAACACACACGTATATTTAAAATTTGGGGGGGGTGCAGACATACAGAGAGCATTATGTATTATTGTGTGAATGTTATCTTACTGGACTTAAATGATTGGTGTGTACCTGTTAGTTTATCAAGGCAGGTGGTCTGTCCACCTTTCTGACTAACATCAGTACTTTTCAGAGGGATTCAGAGGGACACAGCTAAAATATGTTTCACAATCAGGGACATCCCTGAAAAGTAGTCACAGTTAGGAAGTATGGCCTCTGCCCTAATCAGATATGCCAGTGTTTGTCCTGCTATGATACTGTGTGGGGGTTGTAAAGTGCCTCTATAACATTATTTGCTGCTGGAATGGCTGCTTCTCTTATCACAGTCATGTAATGCAATTCCACAACAATTGCTGGTAAAGATCCACAGAACAAGCTTTGTGTTATGGCCTTCCTATTTTTCCTTTACATTCACTCATTGTATTGCATGATATATTTATTTCAGCACCAAGTTATTGTATATCTGTTGTGGCTTAGTGGTACTTCATGCAATCTAGTGTGTCCAAGGTCTGGGGTTGGAGACTGACAGAGGTGTTTTATTTTGCTGCTGAGCAGAACAAGGGCACTGACATATAGAGTGACTAAGATACTTTTAAGCAGTTGTAAGCGGGTTTGCAGGACGCTTAGCAATACTTAGCTAAGCGCACACATGCGCACACTCACTCAAACCCGCTAACTACTACTTAAAAGTACTTACTCCTGCTAACCCCCGCGCTAATTTCTTTGAAAGAAAAGAAAATGGGGTGATAGGAAAGTGGTGAAAAAGGGGGCACAAAGAGCGAAAGACAGTAGGGAAACCAGCTCGGGATGTGCAGGATGGGTGTAGGGAAGGTCCATAGCTGCCCATTTCTTTACCAGCAACAGCTGTGCATATGCAATACATTTGGAGTGAAATTTGAAACCTTCCACCCCTAAGAGAGGGGTGAGGACAACAAAGTATGTTGTACTGCCAATTATAAGTATCAGTTTACATGTCCAGCGACATGTGTGTGAAATGGGCAGCTATGTATGGGGCGTAAGTTTTTTGTGGGAACAGATTGCCCTTTTTTTTTTTTTCAGGTGAGAGTGGAATGTGAGGTAGAGGAAGTAGATATATTTGGGGAGGTAGGTTGCGGAGGTAAATAGACAAGACAAACAAGACGCATACATGGGTGGAGTATGACACATGGGGTGGGTGAACACAATTGACGGGGACGGATGTTTGGAAATCACAAGTCCATGAGCCCACAGATGGTAACAGTGGAACTGAGATCCCCACCCATTGGCAGTCACCACTGCACCTTCACAGCCCTGAGGGTGGCTGTGCTGGGGGCTGCGTAGGAGGGGCAGGCTCACCCATGATTTGTGCCACTCTCGCCTTGAGCTGGCATAGGGGATCAGCGACTGAATGCTGGATCTCCCTATGCACCACAGCTTTTGGAGGGTGACAGGTGGCCCTTCTCTGCCACACTTGCACAGGGGGACAAGTCATATTCGCTGCAGCACTTCCACCTGAAGGTGGCATAGGACCAATGGAGGAGGGGAGCCCGGGCTGGGCACTGGACCTGCTGGTGCCAGGTGCAATCGCCAGCTGAGGAGGGACAGGTGGGTCCACTGGGACCGGCCTTCCCATATGTTCTGTGATTAGGTGTGTTTAATTATAACATAGACAACAGCATTACAAATTAGTTGTAACAGCATGCAGTAATATTCCCATTAACCCAACACACCAGGGTTCCAACAGTTGAACAGCAAGCATAACACATGCATATATTGAATGACAGTGGACATTCCAACAGCATGCAGGGATGATTGGTGGTAACAGGCCACCAAGATTGTGGTGTTTGAACAGGGCACATGCATCAAAGTAAATGCAGATATTTATAGAACAATAGGACATATGTCCCAACAAATGTTTTGAGATTAGACATACCCATTGAGGTGTGGAATTGCATTGTTTATGCACATACAGTAGGGTGTAAAAAGAAATCTCCATTAACATCTTATAAGTACTTTTAGTCTACACTACATTCCTATTGACTGCAGGTGTATATCCCCTACATGTATTATTACACTAGGCAACATGCATTAGGTTGTGTAATGGGTTTGGCTAGTTCATTATATACCTGAAGTATATCTGACATAAAAAGTGTACAAGATGCAGATGTTACTGCTACATAATTATATATTTTATTTATATTTATATATCTACATATCTGGATGTGTTCACGTGACATTTTCAGTTAAATTTCTACAGAACCCTACATGTCATGTAGCACACTCACATTTCTGGGGAACACATTAACAAGCTACTCGTGTGCCAGATTTACCTATGCATGCCAGCCATTAACCAACTATTGAGGACTGTATATATGCTTCACAGCTACTGGCACTTCCTTCATCCACTTTATTTGGGACTGCCCAACTGTGGGTTGACAGCACTTAATACAACAGTACTATTTATTTAATGCAAGGGTACAACAACATTTCAAAGTAAGTGGCACAGACACACTCCAAGTATTATACCTTTATTAATTACATTACACACTTTTCTACAGGCTCTCTCCTTTATTTGATATTACAGTGCATACGGAAGACATATTCAAGACATATTATACCTTTATTAATAGGTTACAACATTCTTTTTCAGGCTCACTCACTTATTTTATATGACAGTACATGCAGAGATATTATTCTGGACTTATTTTGCCTTTATTAATGGGTTACTACACTCTTTTTCTGGCTCTCTGACTTATTTTATATAACAGTGCATGCAGAGGAATTATTCAGGGCATTTTATGTCTGTATTATTGGGCTACAGCACTTTTTCTGAGGGTCTCTCACCTATTTTATATAACAATACATGCAGAATAATTACTAACCTGCCTTGAGGCTCAGCCTTAGCAGCCTATCTGCATAGGCTTGCTGATTCGTAGCACAGGCACCTGCAGCTGTGAAGTAAATGAAGGGATATTGAGACATACCTATCCATTATATAGACTAAATTAGCATGTCTTACATACTGCATTCGATGGCTACCTACTCAGTAGTGGGGCATCTTGTATGTCACGAGCCTCCTGCACCCATTGGATCAGTAGGTCCTGCTTCTGTCTCTTCAGGTCTGCATGGTGGTGACGGACCTGCTCACCAGTCCGAGGGATGCCTGTGGCACTGGTGAGATCATTAGCTAACTGGTTCCAAGCCTCTGCTTTGTACTCTGTCCCTTGGAACTGGCCCTGCAGGAGTCTTGACTCATGACGGTGGACAAGGAGCCAAACCATGTATTTTGACTCCTCGATGCCCCAGCGTTGTGCTCGAAAATGAGTACCCTCTCCAGCACCAGCCATTCTAACTGCAGATGGGAGTTACAATCAGTTATGGTGAGTATTCCCGCCTACAGAGCTTAAATAAGCCGCATTTCCCGCACTTTTTTGTGATTTTCCGTTTTTGAAATTTCTCGGCTGACTGCAGCCCTGCTTAGCAATGGTTAATCTACCATTTATAAGTATAAGTATGTTAACAGTGGCTGTTTATCCTAAGCTGTCATGGTTTAGTGGTTCATTACTTTGATTATGGTGCACAGTGTCCTGGGTTTGAACCTTGTCATTGCTTTTCATTTTACTACTGTCCAGACAGGATAGGGTGTGTGGCTGTGTTTAGGCAACTTTGCTCTACGTTGCTCCACGTTGCCCTATGGTGCACTGGTTAGCATGGTGCACACCTCCGCACAAACCTATTGTGCTGGGTAAAGCACTGCTTAGCTATGGGCAACTATATTGCGCTGGGTAAAGTGCTGCTTAACTACGGGCAACTATATTGTGCTGGGTAAAGCGCTGCTTAACTATGGGCAACTATACTGTGCTGGGTAAAGCGCTGCTTAGCTATGGGCAATTATATGTCAAGATCCTTCTTATATTTATATATACATTTTGTTCACTGATACATAGGCCATTTCAATGATTTTTAGTAAAATTTTATTCATATATGTCAGGAATTATTTCATATACTAATTTAAAACATAAAATAGAAAAGGGAGTGGTGGGACTCGACCCGTGAATGCTTCCTCTTTGTGCGAAGGCTCTACCACTACGCTATTTGGCTGAATTTGCATAAGCATTTCTTATTATGCTCTTCAATGTCAAAATTGCTAACTGCAGCTAAGCAATGGGCACACCCGCTCAAACATGCACAAATACGGGCAGCTATATTGGGAATTATAAAAAAAAAAATTAAAAGTTTTACATTTTATAACTGTACTGGGGGTTTACAATGTGAGGGAGTGTAGTGTTGGGTATGTAGACATTTGAGCGGACTCGCTCATGTGTGTTGACATTTCACAATTCAGACACTTGCAGGAGCGTGGACCTTTGGACTGCTCGGCAGTCAGACATGCCCCCTGCCTTCCTGCACGGTCCATGTTAGACTTGGAGTGGAGTCCGCGTGCCCTCATGAATATGCATGGCATGCTGACGTCATACCGTTCAACTGCAGTTTCCGAGTAAGACTTATTTAGTCTTACACGGAGGATTCGTGAATCCTGGGGAATATCTTTCAAAAACTGCATAGATATAAAATAAGTAAGCTCTTTGGTGAGTTGCTTAGTATTAGATGTCAGTGAAACAAAGAAAAAAGAGACTAGTAGTTATCACTATTTACTAAAGATTATGCTGGATCTGTTTTTTCTAAACTTGACTGTTTTATTTAAAGCAAACTACACTGTGCTTTATAATAAGTTAAGCCTGGAGCACAAATTGCACACTAACATTTTTATAACCTCTTATCTTTAACAATGTTTTAAGTAACTCCATTGTTTTCTTTTCTTTTTATTTGTTGCCTATGTAAGCTAGAAAAAGAAAAGTTATGCTATGCCTGTCTGAATATACAATTATAAGGCTGTTCTGCAAAGTTAGATATGTGACCTTCAGATAGTGGCATTATATAGAATGCTCAGGTTGTATAAACAAGAGGGTTAGTAACTAAATGTTTTCTTTCTCTTATGTATTAAGTTTCGAGTTCTTGGGTAATGCTGTTAAGTGTGTTGTAGTATTTTCTTGCTGGGACTTAGAATGACAAATTTTGTTGGTATTATAGTTGTAAATGTTTTTTATATCTCTCTTTCAGTTAGTGGGCTAGTGTGGGTAAGCATGAGGGGGGGGATCTGAAAGGGAATGATGTCACATTTATATTCATATTATGGCTTTGCACTAATATTCCTAAAATTACCTTAAAACTGCACTTGTCCTTATGTCTATATACTAAAACAGAAAAACACAAACTTGATGTTAAATAATCCTGATGGTTTCTGTAGATTCATGGAATATGAAGGGACTATAAAATAAAAAAAAAGAATCTAGTAATGCACTTAATATTTAAATCTAAGGCAGAGATAACCTTTATCCAAGAAACTCATATGTTGAAAGATCAATGGGAGAAAGATATGAAAAAAAAGTGGGTGAAACACATTGCAGCTGCTGGGGATAGTACAGCTTCTAGAGGAGTTGCAATAATAGTTAAAAAATCATTTGATGATATTGTAAGGAAGAGCAACTGTGATCCTAATGGCTGATGGTGCTTTTTCACTTGCGAGTTACCAAGTTTTAAAAAACCTTACTTAATACTAAATATGTATGCCCCATGTGTCCACCAATTAACTTTTTTATATGATATATATAAAATTCTAGAGAATTTCCCTATTTATACATTATAGGCAGTGACTGGAATATGCTAAGCAATCCAGCAGTAGACAGAATAAACAAAGGTAACAAGCAACCAGTACAACTTACTTCATTATTAGCAGAAATAATAGAAGATTTCAGGTTAGTTGACCCTTTTCAACTTTACAGACATGATCCATCAATCAGTAAATTCACTTATTTTTCCCTGTATCATAAGTCTTGATCCAAGATGCTGAATTTTCAAATTTTTGCTGATTCTGGTAGTTTTTATTACCTGCACTTCTCAGAATGCTTAAGCAGTGGACTAGCTACTTATTTCACTGTATTTCTGCCTGTATGTCATTTTCCAGTTGTGCACTTGCCTTGTTTTATTTAAAAAGTTTAAATTTTTAAATTTTGAATTCTGCGAAGTTTTAATTGAGTTTACTGTTCTGGGCTATACACTCAAGTGACTTAACCTTTCTGTACTTATTTACTGTATAACTGAATTGTTTAGCCTTATTTAACCAAAAAAAGAAAAAAAAACAAAAACATTCTATCTTGTTTGCTAACTTTCCCACCATGTCTAACTAGAATAGTCCTGTTTCCAGGCTTTGCTGGTTTCAGAACTTTAGTTTCAATGTTCAAAGCTATCCAGAGCTTACTGTGGTAGAGGGAGGTCCTACTGCTTACCAGTGGGAGCATTGTACTGCCTATCTAACACTAGAGGAGTGGTTTTCAGCTCTGAATTTGCAGTTTTATTGGCCATTTTGGGCTAATTTTTATCCCTTTCAACTTTCTTGCATATCATTTGCACACCGTGGTGTTAAGGTTAAACTATTCCTGTGCCAGAAAGTCTGCTCTTTGAATTTTCCCTCAGAACTAGCTTGTTTATTAGCAGTAGCACTAAAACCTGTATACCTGTGACTAGCACTTGCTAAAAAGCACTAGGGAGTCTTAATTTGTTACAAGCACTCACCTCTCCTTGGTGATAAGGAGAAAATAGTCATAGGCACTAGACAGCCTACAATTGCAAGTACCTTGCGAAAAAGTAAGGGGAAACAGCTCTTGTACTACACAAAGAAAGCACCTAACCAAGCATGTCCAAGGGACAGCTTCCAGTGATTTCTCCTGTCCACCTGGTGTATCTGGGCATACTAGGGCAATGCAGCAATTGCCTCATGTACACAGACAACCCTCTCCTCCTACCACCAAATACTACAACCTGCAAGAGATGCACTTACATAGCCAAACTGGAAGCAAAGCTCTCTTCAGCCAAGATTGTGCTAGACAGTCAAGAGGAGAAGGTTAACACCCACACAACACCTCAAACAACACATAGTCCTTCAAAACCCACACCACCAAAACCCACACATAGCAAAACAAAACCCACATATGTGGAGGCTCTTAGCATTAACCTGCCCAAGCAACAAGGACTTCCGAAGCTGAAACACAAACAAACACCACCCCCAAACACAACCAAAGCATCACATAGCTCACAACACCAGTATGGCACCCAACAGCAGCCCTTAAGGCAAGACAACATACCCAACACTTTAGTCATAGGTGACTCTATAGTCAGGCACACTGATGTCCCACTCACCAGGAAAAACAAGGATAAAATTACAGTTAGTTGCCTGTCGGGTGCCAGGATCTGTCACACAATGCATGCACTCAAGTCAATCCACAACAGGTACAAAGATAACTCTGTCATTGTCCATGTTGGAGTGAATGACTCGAAACATACCTCCCTGGACTACATGAAAAGAGACATGGAAGAGCTCTTGGATCATGTAGCCCAAGCAGGTGTGATCCTAGCCCTGAGTAGCATCCTGCCATTGCTCAGAATTATACCACAGTATAAGGACAAAATTATTCACTTCAATAATTGGCTAAGCTTCTGATGTCGTTCAAAGGGGATCCAGTATCTGTCTGCCTGGGGAAACATGATCGACAACCCATGATGCTTTGCAAGAGATGGTTTGCACCTGTCACCTCTGGGATTCAGATTACCAGCTAAGGCTTTTACCACCCCTATAGTGCCTTTTTTAGGCAAGGTTCAAAGGACAAAACTACCACCATAATGGGTACAAGCAAGCAAAATCTGAAGGTAATGCTACTCAGCGCTAGAAGTCTAAACCTCAAGATGCACTCTCTCGAGGCTCTCCTGAAAATGGAGAACATCGATATCTGTGCAGTAACTGAGACTTGGTTCAAAGCTCCAGAGAGTACCCCTGCAATACCAGGCTACAACTCATACCACACTTTTTGACCACCAAACCAGAGCCAAAACACTAAAGGTGAGGACTGTCCCATATTCACCAAGGATATTCACACCTCCAGGCTGGTTGCCCAACACAATGCATCTGAAATTTTTTGGGTGCAACTAACACTAGGTAAGACTGCAATCCAAATTGTAGCTTGATACAGATCCCCCAACATGCCCCAAGATTCTCACTACACCTTTCTAAATGCACTGGAAAATATTAAGATACAACCAAACACCCTAATACTGGGTGCTTTCAACTACCCTGCCATTAACTGGGAAAACTACTCCTGTACCAACACTTTTGCTCAAAGGTTCTTGGAATTCATAAATTACAACACCCTAGAGCAACTAATTCATAGTCCCACCAGGGGTAGTGATATTCTAAACCTAGTCATTACCAACATGGAAGAATGATGCTCCACACCAGTGGTCACCCCCTCATTGGTCAGATGAGACCATAAGCAAATCACCCTTCACATCCACATCCCATCCCCGCCCCCTTTAAGGAAACCTTTGTAAAAAACTTCTCCAAAGCCAACTTCATGCTTCTCAAGTCAGAAGTAACAAACTTCATGACACCCATGCAGATGGGAACTGGAAGTTCAACTGCTGAATCCTGCACTAAGGTGCTGCATGAGTACATTCACTCATGCATGGACCGAGCCATCCCAAATAGACCCAAGATGGTGTCCTCTAAAAAAAGGATGCCAATCTGGTGGTCCTCTGCCATAAACAAGCCATACAACAGAAGGAAGAAACTGTTGCAGAAAAGAAGAAGAACCCAGGATTCAAAAAAACTCCCTCAGTAGAAAGCTGAGATCTCTCATAAAATCTTCCAAGCTAGTTATGAAAACAAAATTGCCAAAGATTCCAAAAACAACCACAAGATATTCTATAGCTATGTCAAAAATCTAAATGGTAATACTCAGATCTGCTCTGAGCTACAGCAGAATGGCACTAGATATACTGATCCCAAGGATATTGCCAATATCCTGGCAGATAGATTCAGTGCCAACTTCATTCTCCCCTCTCACTCCCTAAAGGGCACATCTCAATACCAAAAGAATGCCAGTTTCTAGTAATCATGGTCACTCAGGTAAAAAACGCACTATCCAATGCCAAGAATACAGCATCTATGGGACCAGATGACATCCCAGGCTATGTACTGCATGAACTACAAAATGAACTGGCACCTTACCTATGTGTCATGTTTAATCATAGCCTTATCTCAGGCTTTGTGCCCACAGAGTGGCGCACAGCGACAGTCATCCCACTCCACAAGGGGGGATCCACGTTGGATCCCAGGAACTACTGTCCCATCAGTCTGATGAGCCTGATCTGCAAGGCCATGGAACATATTATCATGGAACTTATAAATAAAGACATTGGCAACCTTCAAACACAGGACCACACCCAGTTTGGGTTTGTGAAGGGATGATCTTGCCTCCTGAGCCTGATTGACTTCTTCGAATCAGTCTCCAGAGCTGTGGGCAAGGGTAAGGTGATTCACACAGCCTACTTGGACCTCGCCAAGACTTTCAACACTATCCCCCACTCTGGAATCATAGATAAACTTACTAAGCTGGGCATTGATCCCTACATCACTCAATGGGTTGCAAATTGGCTTACTGACAGAACACACACTGTAAAAGTAGCCGACTCCAAATCCAGCTCCAGACAAGTGGTGTACCACAGGGTTTTATCCTGGATCCACTCTTGCTAGGCATTTACTTCTCTGAATACTGGCAGATACTAAGGGACTCTGGCTTACAAAGTTTGCAGACAACTGCAAGCTGAGAGCCATTATTGAATCCCCAAATGATGTGGATATACTACAAAAGGGCCTTACTGAAACAAATGCCTGGTGCCAGAGCCATGGGCTCAAGCTAAATGTCAAAAACTGTATAGTTGTCCCCTTTGGGAAAAAAACACATACCTGTGAACTACCACATAGGTGGCAGTACACTAAACACCAAAAGTGTGATAAGAGACCTAAAAACACAGGTGGACAGTGGTCTCACCTTTGATAGCCACATAGCCACAACAGTTAGAAAATCCTTCTACATGGCACACCTCATCACTAAGGGCTTTTCATCCAGAAAAAAGGAGGTCATTGTCCTTCTGTACTCATCTTTCATTAGACCCATTATAGAACACAATGTTCCATTTGGTATGTACCTCACAAGACATCTGCAACAACTAGAAAGGCCACATAAATACCTCACAAAAAGAATCACAGGCCTAAAGCAGATGCCTTATGCTGACTGTCTAAAGAAACTCCAGCTATACTCTGTCACATATCGCCTACTCAGAGGTGATCTCTGCCTAACGTACAAGGCGATGTCGAACCCAGAGTTGTTGGGCATGCTACAATTAAAAAAATCCCAATCCCTCTGAGCCAACTGCTCCAGGATCTTAACCTTGTCATCATGATGAATAGAACATGCTGGAAGGATAGGTTCCTGACCCAGAGACTCCCCATACTCTGGAATAGGCTGCCCATACATGTCAGGCAGAGTGCCTCAATGGCCCTATTCAAGAGGAACCTTGACAATTGGATGGGAGATAGGAAATTCACCCCGGGGATCACATCAGTAGCCCTGCTAGACAGGGGTCCAGGAAAGTAAATTTTATGGGAAGCAATAGCCAGGGAATTGTTATGGCTAGGCTTGTATAGGCCCTAGGGCCGATAGCCTAGTACCTACCTATGAACCTATGAACCTGTGAAGAATTGACCTATTTCTAATATCAGAAATCTTACTTAGCAACACAGTTACATATAACACCACTCCAAGAATATCAGACCATGCAAAGATAAGCATTTCAATAAAGTTGGGTAGCACCACACAAAGGTCTCTAGCTTTTGTGAACTGGACCCTAAATGCTAACATATTAAAGGATAAATAAATAATATGGGAAATAAAGGACATCATTTCTCAGGCTAAAAATAATTTTAAGTTATCAGATATACCATATGACATTCAATGGGAAGCGAGAATACTTATTCAAAAAGCCACTCTATACAAAAAAATAAGCAAGGATAAAGTTGCAGTATTAGAAGCAAAATTAAAGAATATAGAGCTAGTGTTACAAGCTAAACATTCATCAGAACATGAAAGCCAAATGCACACCTTGCAAGGACAATTGCATGAAATTAAAACACAACGCTACACCTTTACTGAAATTTAAATTCTCCACAAATATGCAGAATGGGCGCAGTCTCCTTCAAAAGCACTTGAAGCACTTGCAAGAATTAGTAATGTCAAGCACTCCCCCACTAAAATATAGCAATTAAATTATAACAACATTATTCTAGATACAGATCAGGAAATTATAGCGGCTTTTGAAGAGCTATATCAAAAATTATATGGAACCCAAGATCAGTATAATGAAACTTTTTATTAGAAATTTACTGAAGACTTAAAGTTTCTAATACTAAATGAGTCACAAATAGATTTTCTTAAAGCCCCTATCAAAGTAGAGGAAATTATATCTGCTATAGATAAGCTGAAACCAGGGAAGTCTTCTGGACCAGATGGGTATATGGCGGAATTCTACCAGACTTTAAGATACAATTAGCCCCAGTACTACTGACAGTATACGAATATGTAACAGCATTTGGAATAAAAGAATTATATATCAACTCAAAAAACATATTCATACCAAAACCCAACTCAGATCCATTAAATCCAAACAACTACAGACCGATAGCACTTATAAATATTGATATCAAAATTCTATCAACAGTCCTAGCCAGTAGACTCAAAAAATGTTGTTCTACATCATATCCATTGAGCAACTAGGTTTTATGAATAACAGACAGGTCTGGGATAACACATTCACCATTGAGTCAATCATCACCTTAAAATCAAATGATAGATGCCCTAGCGATGCTCTGTCAGTGGATGCTTCTAAAGCTTTTGATAGGGTAAACCTAGTTTTTCTTTTTAAGATACTCAATAAATTCAACATTCCCAATGAATATATAAACATGGTGAGGGCCCTATACAACAACGCTACAACAACACTATACATAAATAAAAAGCAATCAAAACCTATTCAAATTATAACTGGCACAAGGCAAGGGTGGCCAGTATCACCATAACTGTTTAATATTTACATAGAAACTCTCCTTCTTAAAATATCACAAACAACATACCACTTCATGAATCTTTATAAAATCCCAGTAAAGTATACAGCTTTTGCTGACAATCTTAATATTTATTTTCAATTCCCAAACACACAGTTAAACAAAATAATAAACTCCATAATAAATTTTTTGAAAATTTTCAATTATGCCATTAATCCAAACAGGTCTATTATTTTTCCCTTAAACACTTTAGGAAACAAAGAATTCTACTTCCCTGAAACTGGAATAAAAGTAAACTACGAACTCAAATATCTAGGCATCACATTTACCCACCCCCAGTCAAACTTAATTAAACAAAATCTGTTCAAAACATGGGCAAACATTACAGAAGATACTAAAAGATGACTAAATCTTAACCTATCACCACTCTCTAAGGTGACTAAAATCAAAATGAATATACTGCCAAGAGTACTGTTCCGCTTTAATGCTATAAATCAAAATATACCGAAAAACGTATTTTCCAAGCTTGAAACTCTCTTAGGGAAATTTATTTGGAATCCAAAAACTACAAGAATAAAATATTCGAGATTGACACTATTCAAACTGAAAGGTGGACTAAGATTACTAGACTTTCAAACTTATTATGATATTATAAATGCTAGTCAAAGATACAAACTGCTAACTATAAAATATCTAACTCAGTATGGTATCCTATTTGGATTAAAATATATCATAAACACCTAATTTCGTCAGATATAAATCCCAAAGCAATACCTTTTTTATGTTGTAAAACACTGAAGTGTCTTAAAATACAACCTATAATTATAAGGAATTTTATTTATTTATTTTTATTTTACATTTGTTGACCGGGATAGTCTGACTGGATGCATGTCCATTTTCAGCGGAGGCCCGGGGAGAAAAGCTCCAAGGGTAAGCAGATACAGCATTACATAATACCAGCATTACATATTACAAACAGACTATTTACAGAGATTACATAAGTAAGCAAGTTAAACAAGTTCCACAGGTTACAGTTAGTCCTGAGCACAAGTCAGGTTTAAATTAAATTACACAGTAACTGGTTAACAGATTTTTACACATTCTAGAGAGAGTTAGCCAGGCTTGATACACTGACATAGTCAGTTAAGTGACAAATGTTGTTTGAGCAGGGGCGGCCCATGCTATTGGACTGCTGGACTGCAGCCCCCTCAACAAAAAGAATTAAAAACAAATTAAAAAAAAAAGAAAAAAGAAAAAAAAAAGTTTTTAAAAATTTGCGGACTTTGCGCATGTGCAGTAGTCCAGACTACTGTGAGTCTATGCGCATGCTCCAGGCAGTCTGGCAGTCCCAATAGGGGGACATGAGGAGACGTCTGTGCACTTTTAAAGTGCACAGACTCACTGGGAAAATGCGTCGGGGCCGGACTGCTGGTGTTGTAGTCAGGAATTGCTGCAGTAGTCTCATCGGGAAGGGGTTTGAATCTCGCGGGTCTTGGATTATTGCGCGGGCAGCGTTTGGGATATTATGGGGAATGGACAGCCAGGACAGGTAAGTGTGTTTGAAAGTATGGTGCTTTTTACTATAAGAATTTATGCTATTTTTACTGTTTGAATAGATGGTGGTGTGTGTGAGAAAGTATGGTGCTTTTTACTTTGAATAGATGGTGGTGTGTGTGAGAAAGTATGGTGCTTTTTACTTTGAATTGTGTGTGAGAAAGTATGGTGCTTTTTATTTTGAATTGTGTGTGAGAAGGTATGGTGCGTTTTACTTTGAATTGTGTGTGAGAAAGTATGGTGCGTTTTACTTTGAATTGTGTGTGAGAAAGTATGGTGCATTTTACTTTGATGTGTGTGTGAGGAAAGTATGGTGCGTTTTACTTTGAATTGTGTGTGAGAAAGTATGGTGCGTTTTACTTTGAATTGTCTGTGAGAAAGTATGGTGCATTTTACTTTGAATTGTGTGTGAGAAAGTATGGTGCATTTTACTTTGAATTGTGTGTGAGAGTATGGTGCGTTTTACTTTGAATTGTGTGTGAGAAAGTATGGTGCGTTTTACTTTGAATTATGTGTGAGAAAGTATGGTGTGTTTTACTTTGATGTGTGTGTGAGAAAGTATGGTGCATTTTACTTTGATGTGTGTGTGAGAAAGTATGGTGCGTTTTACTTTGATGTGTGTGTGAGAAAGTATGGTGCGTTTTACTTTGATGTGTGTGTGAGAAAGTATGGTGCGTTTTACTTTGATGTGTGTTTGAGAAAGCATGGTGCGTTTTACTTTGATGTGTGTGTGAGAAAGTATGGTGCGTTTTACTTTGGTGTGTGTGTGAGAAAGTATGGTGCGTTTTACTTTGGTGTGTGTGTGAGTAAGTATGGTGCGTTTTACTTTGATGTGTGTGAGAAAGTATGGTACGTTTTACTTTGATGTGTGAGTGAGAAAGTATGGTGCTTTTTACTTTGAATTGTGTGTGAGAAAGTATGGTGCGTTTTACTTTGAATTGTGTGTGAGAAAGTATGGTGCGTTTTACTTTGAATTGTGTGTGAGAAAGTATGGTGCGTTTTACTTTGAATTGTGTGTGAGAAAGTATGGTGCGTTTTACTTTGATGTGTGTGTGAGAAAGTATGGTGCGTTTTACTTTGATGTGTGTGTGAGAAAGTATGGTGCGTTTTACTTTGCTGTGTGTGTGAGAAAGTATGGTGCTTTTTACTTTGAATTGTGTGCGAGAAAGTATGGTGCGTTTTACTTTGAATTGTGTGCGAGAAAGTATGGTGCGTTTTACTTTGAATTGTGTGCGAGAAAGCATGGTGCGTTTTACTTTGATGTGTGTGTGAGAAAGCATGGTGCGTTTTACTTTGATGTGTGTGTGAGAAAGTATGGTGCGTTTTACTTTGATGTGTGTGTGAGAAAGTATGGTGCGTTTTACTTTGATGTGTGTGTGAGAAAGTATGGTGCGTTTACTTTGATGTGTGTGTGAGAAAGTATGGTGCGTTTTACTTTGATGTGTGTGTGAGAAAGTATGGTGCGTTTTACTTTGATGTGTGTGTGAGAAAGTATGGTGCGTTTTACTTTGATGTGTGTGTGAGAAAGTATGGTGCGTTTTACTTTGATGTGTGTGAGAAAGTATGGTGCGTTTACTTTGATGTGTGTGAGAAAGTATGGTGCGTTTACTTTGATGTGTGTGTGAGAAAGTATGGTGCGTTTTACTTTGATGTGTGTGTGAGAAAGTATGGTGCGTTTACTTTGATGTGTGTGTGAGAAAGTATGGTGCGTTTACTTTGATGTGTGTGTGAGAAAGTATGGTGCGTTTTACTTTGATGTGTGTGTGAGAAAGTATGGTGCATTTTACTTTGATGTGTGTGTGAGAAAGTATGGTGCGTTTTACTTTGATGTGTGTGAGAAAGTATGGTGCGTTTTACTTTGATGTGTGTGAGAAAGTATGGTGCGTTTTACTTTGGTGTGTGTGAGAAAGTATGGTGCGTTTTACTTTGATGTGTGTGAGAAAGTATGGTGCGTTTTACTTTGGTGTGTGTGTGAGAAAGTATGGTGCGTTTTACTTTGGTGTGTGTGTGAGAAAGTATGGTGCGTTTACTTTGGTGTGTGTGTGAGAAAGTATGGTGCGTTTTACTTTGGTGTGTGTGTGAGAAAGTATGGTGCGTTTTACTTTGGTGTGTGTGTGAGAAAGTATGGTGCGTTTTACTTTGGTGTGTGTGTGAGAAAGTATGGTGCGTTTTACTTTGGTGTGTGTGTGAGAAAGTATGGTGCGTTTTACTTTGGTGTGTGTGTGAGAAAGTATGGTGCGTTTTACTTTGGTGTGTGTGTGAGAAAGTATGGTGCGTTTTACTTTGGTGTGTGTGAGAAAGTATGGTGCGTTTACTTTGGTGTGTGTGTGAGAAAGTATGGTGCGTTTACTTTGGTGTGTGTGTGAGAAAGTATGGTGCGTTTACTTTGGTGTGTGTGTGAGAAAGTATGGTGCGTTTACTTTGGTGTGTGTGTGAGAAAGTATGGTGCGTTTACTTTGGTGTGTGTGTGAGAAAGTATGGTGCGTTTACTTTGGTGTGTGTGTGAGAAAGTATGGTGCGTTTTACTTTGGTGTGTGTGTGAGAAAGTATGGTGCGTTTTACTTTGGTGTGTGTGTGAGAAAGTATGGTGCGTTTTACTTTGTGTGTGTGTGTGTGTGTGTGTGTGTGTGTGTGTGTGTGTGTGTGTGTGTGTGTGTGTGTGTGTGTGTGAATGCCCCAGGTGCTCATGGTGGTGTGGTAGGGAATACCTCAGGCTTGAACCCTGTACCCTGTATGCAGGTGTTAAAGACTTGAGTTCCCTACCCACCACCATTTGTAAAAAAATTGCAGATTTTTGCCTCATATTTGATCTGATCTGTTCGTCATAATATCTGTGGTTTGTAGATGCTGCAATGCTTGGTATTTGATGGTGTAGTAGTAGCATTGTTGCCTCACAGCTGCAAGTTCTCAGGTTTGATTCTTGGCTGGGGTTCCTTCTTTGTGGGGTCTGTTATCTTCTCCCTGTGTTTGTGTGGGTTTGCTTTTGTGTCCTCCCATGTTACAAAAACATGTCTGCATTATTTCTTCCTGGGCCTCTGCTGAAAATTGTTTTTTTGTTCCAAGTCAGACTGTCCTGATTAACAAATGTTAAATAAAATTGACAGGCATTTGAATTTCAGACTTCAGGTTTCTGAATGTTTAACTTCTTACATATTTGATGGTGCAGTGGCAGTATTGTTGCCTCATAGCTGCAGGATTTGTGGTTTGATTCTTGGCTGGGGTACCTTCTTTGTGGAGTCTGCATCTTATCTCTGTGTTTGTGTGGATTTGCTCTGGTGTCCTGCCATTTTACAAAGACGTGTCTACAGTATTTCTCCCTGGGCCTCTGCTGAAAATTGTTTTTGTTCCATCAGAAGTAAAATTTACAGGCATTTGAATTTCAGACTTCATAGTCTTCAGAAAATACATGGTAAAACAACTTTTTATTCTAGCAATAATATATAGTAACACAACCTTTTATTATAGCAATTTTTTAAGTTTATAAGATGACTATTTGAAATTTTTCCTTATTTTTGGGACTGTAATACCCTGCTAGTGGCTTTGTCCAGGTTTTTTGTGCTAAGGTTGACAGCTATGGCAAGAACTGAATTCACTGAATATGTTTGAGGGCTGTATTCCCTCATTACTGGGTTTGTCCAGGTGTTTTGTGCTAAGAGGTTGACAGCAATGGTGAGAACTGAATTCATTAAATGATAGCCATTTAAGTTTCAGTCTTCCTCTCGTTCACAAAACAGCTGATTTGGCGTAGTGGTATGTTGCTCTTGACTGTTTTGCACAGGGACCTTATCTGGAAAATGTACGGTTGTAACACAGCATTTTTCTTTCACAAAGCAGGTGATTTGGCATAGTGGTATGTTGTTCTGACTCTTTTTGCACAGGGACTTTGGCAGTAAAATGTATGGTGGTAACACAGCATTTTATTCTAGCAGCTTTCCAAGATTATACAAGCAATGTTTGACCCACCCCAATAAATTTGGCTTTTTCCAGACTTCTTGTGCTGCGAAGTTGAGATGCAGTTGAGTATTGAGTAGATTTTACCATGAGCTGAGAGCTGCAGAGGAAGAGAAGTTTAGTGCTAATAGCACAACAGGCTGTATACTTGCTTTTGATGCAGAAGGTTGTTGGTTCTACTCCCATAAGGGGTGAATGCTGCCGTACTGAAAGTTAAGATACTAATTATGAGCCTGTTATCAGTTTGCCATCCATTTCCTATTGCAATATTACTAGCTTATTTTTAATGTAATTTAGGCAATTTATTCCGCAGGGGTATCAGACACTTTATTGTTCGATGAAACCATGAAATGTAAAGGTGACTGCTAGCAGCAACCTCTTCATTACGGATTTATTTAACGTGGAATTATTTAGATGACTTTTTTACTACTTCAGAGATTGTGCATATTTACTGATAATGGTGGACTGTAGAATTGTGCATATTTACTGATAATAGTGGACTGTAGAAGTTTGAGTAGACTTTTATGATGGAAATGTTCTGAATTGGGCAGTTTTGTTTCATTGTTTACTGGAAAAATGTTCAAAGCAATAGGAAGGTGTATCAAAGAGCACATGTATGTTTCATATGCAAGGGGCCTATGATTTGAAAACAGCCCAAAATTAATTTTTGTCTGTCACAGGTAAAATGTATTTTCTTTGAATGTGGGTTTTAATGTTGTTTCAATGAGAGTTTCAAGGGCAGAGAAGTTTTAATGCCAAGTTTGTTTAGCAGATGTCTTGGTGTTTGTGCTGTAAAATGCAAAATAAAACTTTCAAATGAAGTTCAAATCATCATAGAAGTAAATCAGTATGCACATTAGTGTTTATGGTAAATGGAGTGAAATAGCAAAGTAATGAATCATTGGAATGGCTGCAGGGGGAGGCTCCATTCGACCATGGTTTTGTGAGGGGGAAGGGCGGCAAACTTAGACAGCCCCAGCTGAACTATACCTCCCAACTGTCCAGATTTTCAAAGAATGAATAGGTTTTTTGTTTCTTATTTTTGGTTTGTTCCTCATAAAATTTGTTGTTTTCTGGCAAATCATTTAGGAATTAAGTCACTAAATAATGACACACTAGTTTCAGACTTCATAACCTACAGAAAAATGCATGCTAAAGTAAGACCTGTTCTATCAACTGTCCCAGTTTATACAAGAGCAATTTTTAGTACTGTTTATATGTTCCCCCAATATATTTGGCCTTGTCCAGATTTATTACATTAACAGGTTGAGAGGTACATGCAAATTGCTTTATAGAATTAGGCATAGCCAAACCTCTCAACTGTCCCTGAATTTGGCTCAAAATGTTGCTCTTCCCCTAATAATCCCTCTGCAAAATAGCAATTTTGGAAGAAAACATGGAGGGTTTACAATTAAGAAATAACTGTAATAATCAGAGTTATAGATTACTTTTATTTCAGAAATGCATGTAGACTCTTATTTTGTCAGCTGCACAAGTTAGCATTACTATTGTACTAATATTAAAGTGTCCCTTCTTTGACAGGTTCCCAGCTGTATTGTGTGGCTATTTTATATTGTTGCATCACATTTTTGGTTCATTTTTCATAAAATTGTGTTTTTTTTGGCAAATTAGTGGTAAATCATTAAAGACTGAAGTTAGAAAATAATGACAGGCATTTGAGTTTCAGATTTCATATCCTTCAAAAAATTCATACTAATGCAAGACCTATTCTATTATTTTTCTAATTTTATAAGAACAATATTTAAAAATTGTCCTTATTTTTGGGCCTTTGTCCCACTTCTATGTATGGCTTTGCCCAGATTTCTTGCCCTGAGGGTGAGAGGTATGACAAATGTGTTAGGGCCAATCACCGTCAGCCAGAGACATTTCAAATTGTGACATACTTGTTGCACCCCACTCCCCCATGTAGTAAGTCTAGATGTGTCCAAGCAAAGCAAGGATCAGTTATGCAGTGTAAATGTGCAGTGTATCCCCCCATACAAGGTAGACACAAGTACTAGAGTGGCTTTTCATCTGTTCGATTTTGCAGAATGGTCTGGTTTCTGTCATATTTTTGTACTGTTGATTTATGCTTATTACTCAAAGTGCCTGTTGCTCTGTGTTTTAAGTAGCAATGCTTTAATGACCATCAAGTAAGCTTGTCTGAGATCATAACATGCAAGTAAGCTTTAATAAGCATACTGTTAAAGAATTGCCAACATTGAAGCCTTTCTGTTGTTGCCATGCAGAGAATACTTAACTAGATAATGTATAAACATTGGATATTGAAATGCATATGACAATATTTGTAGTAAAGGACAGGATTACATTATTTTAAGAAGCTCATTACACTTGTTGGAGACTTCTAGTGATCTCTGAGGGCTTTACCAGTAATCTAAACAGAATGCCATTCATGTGTGGTCCATAACCTGTACAGTAATAATTTAAGCAATGTATCTTGAGCTTGTTTCTTGTTTGCTTTTCATTTTACTTTGATTGTGTTTTCCCCATGAAACAAGTAGATAGTTGTCAGGCAGCAGGTCTGTTTTGGATAAGAAACATTTTTACAAGTGGGGGCATCACAGAGATTGCTACTTTCAGCATGTTACTTGGTGCTTTAATAAAGCTGAATATAAATTATAATTAGAACTGCAGTGCAAGGTGCTTTAATAAAGCTGAATATAAATTATAATTAGAACTGCAGTGCAAGGAGAAGTAGTTTGAGTTGAGTGCTCCTTGTTTTTCTTATACTTGATTTTGACTGGCATTCCCGTAATATATTTAAAAAGTAATTAATTTTTTCATGCCTCACAATATTTTTGCTACCATCTAGATATTAAGTAAGCTGTCATGCAGCCAATGCATTTAAATATTTTTATTCTTTTACACTTCATTTGTCTTGATTGGACTCTCATAATGAGGGTTTGGCACCCAGGGCAGCATATTTAATTAAAGTTAGTTTTTGTGGTTTTGAGCATAGCTCCTCCCCTTTCTAGTTGGCCACACCTCTTCATATTGGCCCCACCCATTCAGCTATCCCCTGCAGCCCCCCTTTGATTTGAAGTCACCAGCCGCCACTGTGTTTGAGTCTAGTTTTAAATTGACCTAAGGTGGAAAGTAAGGTAATATCAGCTGGAAGAGAGTTCCAAGATCTACTTACAGAGTTTGCAAAGAGAGAATCACCGGCTGTATTATTAATTTTGCTAGTCTGAATTAGTAGTTTGTTAGAGGATCAAAGTGGTCTAGGATTGTTATAGGGGGTGATAATATTTTTAAGTGCAGGAGTATTGTCCGGATTATAGAGGATTTTATAGGCCATAATCAGTTGGTTATACTGGATTAGGCTAGGTAGTTCAAGCTAACCAAGCTGATTTAGATTGATGCAATGATGTGTCCTAAAAGGCAGCCCAGTGGCAAACCTGGCAATGTGGTTGTAGCAAACTGAGAGTTTGTTAAGGACAGTCTTGTTCAAATTCGAGAGTAGAGGGGATGCATACAGAAGGGTTGAAAGAAGGTGAGAGCGAGCTATGGCAATTTTAGCTGGAGGAGTTAGGAAGGCTTTTATTCTGTAAAGTGACCCTAGTTTTTTATTGATGGTTTTGATAGTTTGGTTAACATGTAGGTCAAATTTGAGATTATTGTCTATGATGACACCTAATAGTTTTGTAGATGGGTCAGGGGAGATTATTGTGCCATCATTTGATTTCATGGTAAAGGTGAAAGCGGTAGACCTACGTGTTGGTGAAAATAACAGCATTTTAGTTTTTTTGGGATTTAGGATCAGACGATGTTCAGAAAGCCAGTTTTCTATTGTATTAAAGGTGGTCTGGGTAGCTGAACATAACTCTACTGGAGATGTGGCTGAGCAAATCAGAGTAGAGTCATCAGCATATTGGATACAGCTGACTTTTGGGATGACAGTATAAAGGTCGTTAATGAAGATGGAGAACAGCAAGGGCCCTATTATAGAGCCTTGTGGTACTCCGAGGGTGTTAGGTAGAAGGTTAGAGAGTTTGTTCTGCCAGAGGGCAGCCTGCTGTCGACCATTCAGGTAGGATTGGAACCATTGGAGGGCTCCAGTATCTAGACAGAATGTTTGCAGGGTGTGGATTAAAAGTTGGTGATCAACCATATCGAATGCCTTGGAAAGATCCAAAAAGAGGGCTGAGGATATATAATTATTGTTGCGATTATGGTTTATGGTGTTAATAAAGGCTAGGAGGGCTGAAGTAGTGCTGTGATGAGGACTGAAGCCATGCTGAGTGTCTGCCATAAGGCGTTTTTGAATTAGGTGGTGCATGAGTTGTCTATAAATACATTTTTCAATAATCTTTGCAAGTGGAGAGAGTATAGCTATTGGCCTATAATTGGAGAATTCAGTAGAGCTGCCTCCTTTGTGAAGTGGGATTACATAGGATATTTTCCAGATGGTGGGAATTTTAGCTTCTACTATGGTTCGATTGATTAGTATTGAGACGGGTAAGCAATAGCATCAGCTGATTTTTGTAGGTACTTTCGCAGGAGTTGATCAGCAGAAAGTGTAGTGGGTTTTAATTTTTTGATCAAGGTATGGATAAGTGAAGTGGCGACTGGTTGGAAGCTGAACGCAAGTAGGTTTCTAGGGGTGCTACTTTCAGGACCAGGGGAGCTAGGAGGTAGTTGGCTAGCTAGGGCTTGAATTGTCTCAGTAAAGAATTGGTTAAAACTATCAGAAACATCTTCAGGGTTTTTATCAATAGTAGCAGCAGGGATTGGGGTTGAAGTTTGTCCAGGAAGTAGTAGATTATTTAAACCTGCCCAAAACTTCTGAGGGTTATTTTGATTTACTGTCTGTAAATTACTACAGTAGTATTGTTTTTTGTCTTGTAAAATTGATTTTTTGGTTTCGTTCCTGGATTGCCTGTATTTAATGTGATCTTGAGGGTCTTTAGAAGAACACCATAAAGCCCATGCTTTGTTTCTAAGGGTAATTTTGAGTTTAGACTCTATAGAAAGCCATGGTGCAGTTTTTGCCTTGGTTCTCTTTGAACGAACAGGTGCATGCAAATCAAGGATCTCAAGGAATTTGTTGTTAAAGTATGCTACTGCTTCCTCTAAGGGGAGGTGTTTTATCATTTCAAAAGCTGATATCTTCCCTTAATCTTAAAGACACTTTGATATTAGGACAACCAATACACTTAAACCTGAATGTTAAATTAAGCAATACTATGTTAAAACTAAATCAAAATCCATTAATAAAACATACTACCATTTAGGAATTCTATCAAAGTAAAAAACTTACCTTAAAATTAACCCCACTTAAAAATTAATTTATACCCAAATTATGATTAATAACAATGCCTTTCATAAACCACTTTTTCTAAATAAAATGAATCCCTCTATTTCTCCTTTTTGCCCCTTTTGTTCTAATAGCCTAGCTGATACTCTTCATATTTTCTGGAGCTGTAAGATTATATACAAATTATGTTGCTCGTTAAGAACCAAGTTAGAAAAAAAGGGATGCACCAAATCTACACTGATATGGGAAATTGCAATTCTTCTTGTGTTTCCTACAAATTATACATATGAGAACAAACATATCATTGTAACATTGTGTGCAATGTTGAAATCATACATAGCTCAAAACTGGTTACATAGGACAAAAATTACATGGGACGAATTTAAAGGAATGGCTATGAAATATGTATTAGCAAGTAAATTAATTACAAGAAGCAGAAAAAAAAAATGTTTATACTACCAGAAATATTGGAAAACGCTTATAGAAATCTTAAGGTAAAATCAGTGTACAGACAAGGGACAATATGTATCTCTTTTATTCTTAGTGAACATGGTGAAACATAAGAATCTAAATGCTGTTTAAATCATATTGATATTTGAACGGATAAGATATAGGAAGTGCAAACACATTGAACATCAACGTTGACATCAACTGTATAAACTGTTCAGAGTTTTTCTTTTATCAAGGTACTCCTAAGGTTAAGAAGAACTGATTCAATATGTTTTTCTATTCTATGACAGACTTTACTAAGACTTAAAAAATTCTATGAGTGGATTTATTTTACCACTGTATGTATACATTCAAAAGTGTTCAACTACTTATGTTAACTGTATAATTTATGAGGATGACTTATGTTCTGCAAATGTCACTATGATCTACTGTACTTAATATAATTTCTATGTACCTTGCTCTATACATTTTTCTGTTGTTGTTACTGTACTATACATTTGTTAAAAATGGTAAAAGTAATACAAATTATATCTGAAAAAAAACAGATGGCACTAACTCATATCATCATATACACTATTAATATATAGGCCAGTTTTAACAATAATAGCATGGGCAGTTCAATTCTTGCAAAAGGAGATGGTGGCTTCTGAGCCATTCCTACTTTCCAACATGTTACATGGACAATTTTGCATTCTGTGCAGATATCCTACTATGTATGTACTATACTTGCTAACTGTCATCTCAGCTTAGCTTGTCAATTACATTTATATGTCATGAAATTCCCCTCTGTTACAATGTAAACGGTCATATCCTATAATATTATCTCAAGAATTGTAAGCACAAGTAATTATTCTGAATATGTATTGCAAAGTTTTATTATTACAAAGTTGTCTTTGTGAAATAAGCACCTTCACATCAGTAATTGTACTAGAATTTGATCATTTACTCTCCCTTCTTTCATCTTTTACTTTAATATAGACTGGAATACTATTAACGCTGACAATCCCACCTCCACATTAACCTAAATGGTTTCACCCAAACCATTACCTCTAGTACAAGGCTTAATGAACTAAGTAAAAACAGACTATTTTAGACTGGATACTCATAAACAAAGTTAACATCACATATAAAGTAGGAACTATGCCTAATGACCTCAGTGATCATTGCTTAACCTATATTACAAGAGAGAAGACTGACTATCTACACCTCCCTAATATAAGAAAAATACGTTCTACCAAACACTTTAAAACTGACCTATTTCAAAACGAACTCAGAGCTTGTAACTGGAACCCCTTAAAAATACTTCCACTTAACAAAGCAGTATTATTCTTTAATTCTACTTTTCTTTCCATTTTGAATAAACATGCTCCTGAGCGTACCATTAGAATGAAGTCGAATACAGCCCCATGGCTCTCAAATGAAACTAAGAAACTAATCCTCTCTAAAACAAGGTTTGGGCCAAATGGAGATGCCATAGAATCAGCTGTGATTTTCTTCATTTTCGCCAACTTAGAAACCTTACCAAAAAAGCTATAATCACTGACAAAAGAAAGTTCTACTGTGAACTACAAGAAACCCATTTTAATAAACCAAAACAATTTTGGTCCTCAATCAATAGACTCTTATCACCAGGAACAGCCAAAACTCCCTCCTCACAAAATGCTGACCCAGACACCCCTCACCAAACTGCAAATGCTTTTAACTCTTTCTTTACTGAAACCATTCAATCTCTTGCTAGTCAACTGAACACTAATAGCTTCTACCCTCCAAACAATCTAGTAGACTCTTCTTACAACTTCTCTCTACAACCTATCTCTACCTCCTTCATCTATAGACTTATCTTCAAACTGAAACCCTGTACCCCCTCTGCTGACAAGCTCCCTTCCCTTTTTCTGCAAAAGGCAGCCAAAGAAATTGCATACCCAATAACTATACTCATAAATAGGACCATCCAAGAAGGAACCATCCCTGACATCTGGAAAGTCTCTCATATTATCCCACTACACAAAGGCAATAACTCTATTGACTACTCTAACTTTAGACCAATTGCACTTCTCTCACCTTTAGCTAAGATTATGGAGAAATGTATTCATCAGCAACTTGTACAGTATCTATCCCTACACAATATTATAGCTAACTGTCAACATGGTTTTAGACCCCACCATAGCACCACCACTGCCCTCCTTTCCTTTGTTGATACTATCAACAGCAATCGCAATAATAACCTTTTCTCTTCTGCTCTTTTCATTGACCTCTCAAAAGCTTTTGACATGGTTAACCACTCTTCTTTAATTAACATTCTTGACTCCCTCTCATTTGATAAACTTACCATAAAATGGTTTAGTTCATATCTCAGCAACAGACAACAAGCCGTTCTTTGGGACAACCACATCTCCTCCTTACTGCCCATTTCTATTGGAGTCCCTCAGGGCTCTATTCTTGGCCCTCTATATTAATGATCTCCACTCTGTAATTCCTCAAGCCACCTGCATTCAATACGCTGACGACTCCACTATTATATGTTCAGCATCCTCCTCTTCTGACCTAATCTCACTAACCCAAAATATTGTCAACACAGTAGAAACATGGTTTACTAGACGATACCTCCTCCTTAATGCTAAAAAAACTAAACTTCTCCTCTTCACCCCCACCACTCGTACCTCCCCATTAAATTTCACCATCCTGTCAAACAACAACACTGTCATCTCTCCAGACTCTACAACTAAACTGCTAGGAATAACCATTGATAACAATCTCTCTTTTGATCAACACATCAACAACACCATCAAATCAGTAAACAGAAAGATTGGATCCTTATACCGTATTAAACCATTTCTCACCCCATCTACTAGAGCTACTATTGCCCACTCCCATCTCATATCCACTCTCTTTTACGCCTCTACTATCTTCACTAAACTCAAGAAAACTAACCTAAACAAACTAGCAACTTGCTACAATAACATTGCCCGCTTCACCACTGATAACCCTTTCAGAACCCATCACTGCCTTAATTTGAAACTTTTAGGCTGGCTAGAACTACAAAACTATCTTATAATCTCACAACTTACTATTGCCCACAAAATTCTGTACCAACCTGATAACACCCCTATTCTGTCACAGCTTTTACTGCCTTATAACAATCTTACCTCCCTTCGTTCCTCTTGTAAACTCTTGACCAAACCCATAAAAGCTCACAACTTAGCTGGTGACTCTTTATTCACTAATACTGCAGGCTGAGTATGGAATTTGCTACCTAGGGATATAACTCTAATCACATCCCTACCCCTCTTCAAACAACAAATCAAACTGTACTTCCAAAATCACTGGCTTTGTTCATGTAGAACACCTGACTGACTTCTCCCCCCCCCTCTCGATCTTTAACCCTACTTTGTGCTTATACTTAGCAATTACCTTTTCTTTTCCCTTGTAGTCCTTCTATGCTCTGACCTATTTCTCTCACCTCTCCCATCTCCTCTTGTTTGTCTTTTTTCATTTCTTCTCTCATTTCTTGACTACTGTCTCTTCCCTCTCTTTTTACCTTACACTTTTCCTCCTTCTTCTCTACCCTCTTGTACTTTTTCTTATTATAGTAGGAGCCTTATAGCATAGCCTGTTTGTATTAAGTAAGAAGCTTTCAAACTGACCTAACTCTAGTCATGACTTCTATTGATGATGTGCCTTAATTTTTGTTAATTTTATCACCAATTTATTATTATTATTACCAATTTTTTATTACTAATTTTTTCTTATTTTTTATTCTATGTGTTTATTAACAATATGTTTCATTGTTATGTTTTATGTGGAGCTTTTCTCCCCGGGCCTCTACTGAAAATGGAAATATATCCAGCTAGACTAGCCCGGTCAACAAATGTAAAATAAATAATAAATAAATAAATCTTTCTGTGTACATCTCAATGATTTCTCTGCATATTGTCCTCAGTACACATCTCCTGTCTGGTGACCCATGTATTGTAGTTCCCCTTGCTGTTGCACATCCCCTCTTACTTATTATTGTATTCATACATTTCATTTATGTGCACAGTACACTCAGTACATTTTCCCTGCCTATGTACAGCTTGCATTATTTGCCTTATGTAGCTTTTCATGCTGTCCTCGCAAGCACGCTTATCAAGTTTGCCCATACACAAACCTGTTTGTTTAATGTGTGTGTGCTTATGTTGCTCAACACAGTTTCCTAGATGCCAACACTGTTGCTGTCCATGCAAACATGCTTGTTCATAGGTTCATAGGTTGATATGTGTGTACTAAGCTAATGGCCCTGGAGCCTTTACAAGCCTAGCCCATAGTATTACCCTGGCATCGTGCCACCCGACCTTAGTTTCCAGTGCCTTTGTCGAGTAGAGCCACTGGAGTGATCCCCAGGGTGAATTTTCTATTTCCCATCCACTCATGAAGATTTCTCTTGAAGAGGGCCAGTGAGGTGCTCTGTTTGACATGTATGGGAAGTCTATTCCATAGCATGGGCAGTCTCTGGGTTATGAACCTGTCCCTCCAGCATGTTCTGTTAATTGCGATAATGAGGTTGAGGTCTCTAGAGCGTGTGGTGCGGAGGGATTGGGATTTCTTTAGATGTAGCATTTCTAGCAGAGCTCGGTCAGACATGGCTTTATAAGTCAAGCAGAGATCGCCTCTAAGTAGGCGATATGAGATAGAGAATAGTTGGCGTTTTTTGAATCTGTCCATATAGGACAAATGTTTAAGGCCTAGGATCCTCTTTGTGAGGTACTTTTGCGGCCTCTCCAGTTGTTGCAGATGTCTCATGAGGTACATGCCAAATGGGGCATTGTACTCGATGATTGGCCTAATAAGGGAAGAGTAGAGGGAGACAACAACCTCTTTTTTCCTGGATGCAAAACCCTTAGTAATGAGATGTGCCACACAGAAGCACTTTCTGATCACAGTGGCAGTGTGGTGGTCAAAAGAGAGGTTGCTGTCAACCTGTGTTCCCAAATCTCTTATAACACCTTCTGTGTTCAGTGGGCTACCATTGATGTGGTAGTTCATGGGAACTGGGTTTTTCCCAAAGGGGATGATGACACATTTTTTGGCATTGAGCTTAAGGCCATGGTTCTGACACCAGTAGCTGTTTTCCGTGAGGCCTTTCTGTAGGATGTCAACATCACTTGGGGAGTTAATAATGGCTCCCAACTTGCAATCATCTGTGAACTTTGTCAATCAGAGTCCCTTTGTGTTGGGCTGGACTTCTGAGAAGTAGATACCAAACAGAAGAGGACCCAGGACCGATCCCTGTGGGACTCCACTCGTGATTGGTCGGCAGTCTCACTTGGAGTCAGCTACTTTCACACTGTGGGTTCTAACTGTGAGCCAGTTTGCAACCCACTTAGTGATGTAGGGGTTGATGCCTAGCTTAGTGAGTTTTTCTATGATTCCTGAGTGGGGAATGGTATCAAAGGCCTTGGCCAGATCAAGGTAGGCTGTATGAACCACCTTGCCTTCATCCACAGCTCTGGCGACTGACTCAAATAAGTCAACCAAGTTGAGCAGACATGATTTGCCCTTCACAAAACCAAACTGTGTGCGATCCAGAGTTTGAAGATTCCCTATATCCTTGTTTATTTGGTCCATGATGATGCGTTCCACAGCTTTGCATATCAGACTTGTCAGGCTAATGGGGAGATAGTTCCCAGGGTCTGTAGTCGCTCCTCCTTTGTGGAGAGGGATGACTATACCAGTGCGCCATTTGGTAGGGACAAAGCCTGAGGTTAGGCTGTGATTGAACAGGGCACACAGGTGTGGTGCCAGTTCACTCTGTAGTTCATGTAGAACACAGCCAGGGATATTGTCAGGTCCCCATAGAAGCTGTATTCTTGGCCTTGGACTGTGCTGTTTTAACCTGTGCAGCAGTAATACTGGGTGTCTGGCAATCTACTGGTATTGTGATTGGTCCTTTGGGAGGGGGGAGGGCTAAAGTTGGCACTGAATCTGTCAGCTAGTATATTGGCAATATCTGCTGGCACAATATAGGAGGTACCATTGTGCAGTAGCTCAAAGCAAATCTGGGTATTGCAGTGGAGGTTCTTTACATAACTGTAGAAGGCCTTGTGGTTGTCTTTACTATCTGCTGCAATTCTGTTTTCATAGCTAGCTTTAGAGGATTTGATGAGAGATCTCAACTTTTTGTTGAGGCTGATAAGGGAGTTTTTCCAGTCTTGGGACTTCACTTTATTCTGCATCAGTTTCCTCCTTGTATTCGTGTTAGCGTGATGAGCAGTGTGCATATGGAATTAGCATTGCTGCTCATCGTGCTAACAAGTAAATACTATGTAGGCTTCACACAAAGCCTACATGATTGTTCATGAGTTTCAGGGGTCTTTTATTATTAATCTGTTTATAAATGCATGGCATTGATAGGATATTTTACTTTTACTTATTGCAGTTTTTTAATAGGTTTAGTAACTAAGTCACATGTTACTATTTTATTATTTGAAATAGCTCACTATGTTTGAGCACTTTAGATATGACTGGCGATGCTGAATTAGCACAGAAACTGTGGTCCATTTTGTATTTTCCCTGTTTCTTAACGTTGACACCCTGTGATAATGATAATAGTACAAACGAGTTTGTTAATGGCCACCTAACTGGATGTTGTTTTCAGGTACTGGAGGGCATGGTTTATTCCATGCTCCATAACTTACTTTAAGTTGAAGCCTAGACTTCATTCCTAGAGTAGATACTGCTCACAGTCCATATAAACAGTCTCACCACCTCACATGCTGAGCTAGTTCTTTGTGGCTAAACTGCTCACCACAAACTCTGACCACTATGTCTCAGCCATCAAAGCCAATCTTCATTAAAACATATGTAAATTACCCAGCTGGTAGTCAGATATGGAATAGCTTACTGGTTATAATAAGATCAGCTTTATGTTATTTGGATCTTAAATGAAGCTAAGTTAAGCTACTAATTGGTGAGTAGTTGACTCACCAAAATATGGCATAATCAAAATCATTACCGAATTCGTATATTTAGGTATATGATAGATCTGGTGCCATTCTTCTCTGACTATCTGGCTTGTACTGCAAGTGGCATAGCAGACTGCACATTGCATATTAAAATCCACAACCGGCCACAGTAAAGATGAAAAAAAAACAATTGAATGAAACAGCACCTTTGACACTCTAGCACCTTGGTTCACAGCCTTCCAGGAGTAATACACACCACAAAATTTACACAGCTTATATAATCCATTCAATGAATAAAACAAGTCAATTATTCAATTACACAGTAATTGCTTCCAATTAATCTCCAAATTTAAACTCACAGGTACCATTGTATTAAATTTTAAAATATAAACAGATTCTTTATAAAGAAGTTTATGCTTAATATTATACATTTCCCCAACTTGTATAAAAACCTGTTCTAAAACACAACCCTGCAATAAAGAGTAATCACTGTTGTGTTTTGTTCTGAAATGCATAGCAACACTACTTTCAACCTTATTCTTTTTTATATCCCTAATATGTTCTTGCATTCTTGCCTTAAATTTTCTTTTACTTCCCCCTATGTAAAATAAATCACAGGGACATTTTAAGGCATGTATGACACCTTCACTCTTGCAAGAAAATGTACCACTAGGTGAAAAATGAACCCCATTTATTTTATTAAAACTTGTAACAATGTGAGAACATATAGTACAACCCCCACACGGATGTGTGCCCTTCAGAGAAGGACTCACATATAACTCATCCTAGGAGAAATAAAACAACCAGAGGTTAAAAATGATTTTAAGTGTTTTCCTCTTTTATATGAAATAGAAGGATAATCTGATATAATAGTTTTTAACTGAACATCCTTAATCGGAAACTTCCAACAATTGTACAATATCTTACTTATTCTCTTACTAAGACTATTGTACACTGAAACAAAATACACTTGTTCTTTTTGTTCAACACTTACCAACCCATTACTTACTCTACTATTGGACAAATTTACCCCCAATCACTATGCAACAACTTCACACAAAGATTTTTAACTATACCATAATCATACCCTCTATTAATAAACATCTGAAAAGCATGCTTACTTTCTTTCAAAAATCATCCCATTCAGTACAAATTCTATATGCAGACAAATAAATTCTCCATATGACAGGGATATTATATGTTCGCCCATTGTTACAAGTTTTAATAAAATAAATGGGGTTAATTTTTCCCCTAGTGGTACTTTTTCTTGCAAGAGTGAAGGTGTCATACATGCCTTAAAATGTCCCTGTGATTTATTTTACATAGGGGGAAGGAAAACAAAATTTAAGGCAAGAATGCAAGAACATATTAGGGATATAAAAAAGAATAAGGTTGAAAGTAGTGTTTCTATGCATTTCAGAACAAAACATAACAGTGATTACTCTTTATTGCAGGGTTGTGTTTTAGAACAGGTATTTATACAAGTTGGTGAAATGTATAATATTAAGGATAAACTTCTTTATAAAGAATATGTTTATATTTTAAAATTTAATGCAATGGTACCTGTGGGTTTAAATTTGGAAATTAATTGGAAGCAATTACTGTGTAATTGAATAATTGGCTTGTTTTATTCATTGAATGGATTATATAAGCTGTGTAAATTTTGTGGTGTGTATTACTCCTGGAAGGCTGTGAGACAAGGCACTAGAGTGTCCAAGGTGCTGTTTCATTAAATTGGATTTTTTCATCTTTACTGTGTCTGGTTGTGGATTTTTTGCTGCTGCTTCTCATAGAGTTGTTTCATGAACATTGCATATTGATGCAATGAGAATCTGAAGGCTGGAGGTTCCGTCTTTACCCTAGGTGCTTATAGTCATGTTCTGGTAAGGTTACAAGAATATAACATGAAGTTGGGAGGGGTGGTTTGGTGAGTGCTGTGGTCCTAAGTTTCTTGTTAAATGACATACCCATCTGCCTGGGTTGTTGGTAGTTTAGGCAGATATTAAAGACATTGTGGCATTTACTGAAAAGAGTAAGCATGGCTTTCTTTTAAAAACACAAAACATATTGCAGCAATCGTATCAGTACAACATAAAAAAAAAAAAAAATAACAGCAAATCACAGCTCCCAAAATTATTCACCATCTGTTGTAACAAAATCAACAATATGACATACAAATGTCTATGATCATTGTTAATAATCCCATAGTTTAATATATTAAAATACAGTAGCAATTTACTGAAAACTGGGTAGCTAAGACTGCATTTCTTAAGTCTGCAGACCCTGCAAGCCAAACAACTGCAAGAAAGTCCAGACATGCTCTACAACCACCAATGCATTGTATGACAACTTCAACAGAAGCTGGATTACTTGCATTGCCAACATCAAAATTATCTTCAGTTGATTGAACTGACATTAAAGATGGAGACGCCAGCACTATTATAGTATTAGAGGATTAGCTACTAAAGCAGTTCTGGTCATGTTGCCTGCTGTTACAATAGAAATAGCACAGAATGCACTAAACATAGACTCTTTCTGTCTCCTCTGCACAGGAAAATCATCCTTGGACTACTGCACAATGCCATTAAATTTTGTGATTGCTTCCCTGCCATTTAGTATGGTGGATTACTGCTATGAGGTGTTAAGAATCTTCTATCTATAGTTGATTACCTCCAATTGCTGGCTGTGTGACCTGAACAGTAGATCTTAGGCAAATGAGCCAGTTTGATAACATCCTCAATGGTCTTCCGGATCACATGCCTAGGAACTACCTAGGAACCTAAGAAAGGTAGGGTATTTGCACTGTTTGAAAGACAAGTTAAAATTAAAATTTCTCAATAAATCTCACAGTCAAATAAGATATTTTCCAGAACATTTGTCAGCTTTGCTACAGGAATGGTTTCGGAGACTGATGTATGTTTTTTCAAAGTAACCTGGTAGATTATAATGTAGAAAATGTCTTTAAAGAGACAGCATCAGAGTTCAACCTTCTTGTGCTACCTATCGGTCCAGAAAACTATACTGCTATCACACAATGATGTAACAAATTTATCTCTGCAAGTCAAAGTACTGTTGAAAATCTCACTCAGCCTGTAGGAAGCTCAGACTCTATTCCAAGTAAATCAGTAGTCAGGCAGCTTTTTCAAGTTTCAAGCAGTAACACATGTTAAACCTTAAAACAAAGGGATGAACAGGACATTTACACCCATGCCTCACCGCAAACTATTAATCAAGAAGAAGAAGCCCCATCACAACTATTCCCATATCACTGGAGTTTACAGAGAGTAACCACACCAGGGAAAATCAACAAGAATAAGTTCTACTGTCATAAGGAGGACCAAGTGTACTTTTCTTTAGAGTTGTAGACAAATAACCCTTAGGAGCTGACTAGTGGCAGCTTTTCTGAAAACATTACCTGTTGTTCTTCAAATAACTGAGATTATGAAATCAAACAGGGCAGCAACTTTTAGTGCTCTCCACATTACCCTTCACCTCACAATGGGTTGCTGACATGAATGGTTATAGTGAAAGTCTTCAGTCTTTACAAACATGCTTGATTTTCTTACAGAACTATAACCACATGTGGCAGTGCTTGAATCTTGTTCACAGTTATTAATCAACAAGCTTGACAGATAATTATTAATACTCTTTATTTGGTGGTAATGAGGTGGAATGTCATTTTAACTAGATTTAATATATCTTAAAAACTGGAAAATAATTTGTTCAAGTTTGTAACCATTTCATTAAAAACATTTAATGAAATCATAAATAAGTTTGCACATAGTTGCCAAATTACTTGATAATGAAATTCAAAAACAATTAAAATGTTTATGATGTATAATTTTAATTACTCTCTAGGGAAAAGTCTACATTTTCATTTATTGGAACTGTGCTTGCTTTGCTTTTATAAAACTTAAGATTGTAGATTATCTCAATTATTTTAATGACATATACAAATGAGGGAATTA
Organism: Protopterus annectens; assembly: GCF_019279795.1. Lineage (NCBI taxonomy): Eukaryota > Metazoa > Chordata > Ceratodontiformes > Protopteridae > Protopterus > Protopterus annectens. Next base: position 354,131,601 of record NC_056728.1, on the reverse strand, counting down.
ATACTATTTATAGTCAAAAGTATATTGTGAGCAAATAACATAATTTATGACTTTAGATGATCACTTATTTTAAATCCTACTATGTGATTATTTAGTATTGCTGAGCCTGATAAAGGTTTCATTGCTGTAGCAAAAAAGTAGTTTAGAAAGAAGAAAACCCTATGTTGTTCTTTTATTTTGATTTACAGCTTGTAGTGAAGAGAGTCTTAACTTGTTATACGTTTGTGAGTTAATATACACTATGTTCAATAGTTTTATATAAACATTTGGAAAACCAACATTTTCTACTACTGTAAATAAGTACTATGAATTCAAGGAGTTGAAATGATGTTTTAATACCTACACTAAGTATCACTATTCCCTTTGAGTTCTTATCTGCAACATCCATTAATGATAATGTTCTTTTAATATTGTCCTGTATTGATTATAAGACCAGTTATATATTCATCTATGGGGAAGGCAAACTTAGTTTTAATCTGTCAGATGTGAGGGACATAAATCTATCATTCTTTCTCCCAAAACCACTTAGTTTCCTATCTCCTTTCCCCTTACCATTTTCTAGTCTTTGCACCCCTTATTTCTATTACACACTGTCATTTCCTTTCAGTATCTGCTGGTCGACTACCATGACTTTTCTCTCCCTTCTTCTTTTATCACCTTTCATACCATATCCATTTTGTATCTCCTTCTGGATCTAGGACTGTTGAATGCAAGTTCAATAGTCTGAATCCACTATCACCAAACACACTTTAATGAAAGCGCTTTCACTGAAAAAGCACTTTCGCTAAAGTGTGTTAAAAAAAAAAAAAAAAATTAAATCTTCTTTTATGCATGGGTGTAAGCCCCCATGCACCCTCCATGTGGGGGGCTGTGCCCCCCACACCCCTCCTACTTTAATATTCTCACTCTGAGATTGCACTACAGTGGGGAAAAGGTAATTTTCCCTTATCTGCATGGTAGTACGACTGGCACAACAGGCATACTTATGCGAAAATGCTGCTTTGGTGAAAAGCATGTTTGCATAAATATGCCCACCCATTTGCGATTCAGTGAAAAGTGCATTCATGCAAGAGTACTAGACACCTTCTTCTACCCAACACAAACCATACGCTGAAAATGTACAGCCTTATTTTCTCAATAATAATCTTACATAACCTTTTTAACCTTACTCAACCCTCCTCTCACTCAATTTATCTACAAATCAACTATTCCAATCTCTAGCATATCCAATGCATGATCCCATCACTTTCTTTGCTGACACGTCTTCCTATTTTCCAAGTGTTACCTCAAACTTATATTTTTATTTTGCTCTTCCTGCACACTGTTGTATAACTCACTTCCACTAACATGTTATTCAAATACCTTTTTCTTCAAACTTCACTTTTTCTAAAGCCTGTTCACACTGTTGAATTTCTCATTTTTTCCTACCATTTTCTTTCTTTTGATCCATTTTTTTACTTATGCATTACATTTTCTTCACAAACTGCAAGAATTTTTGTATACTGATTTGTACTGCTGTATTTTCCAAATCTCTGTTTATGTTTCATTATGTGTACTATTTACATTCATATTTGTTTTATTCAAATTTGGAACCTTTTGTAGATGCATTATACATGGATCTTGTTAACCTATTCTCAGATGGACAATTCCAGTAAACAAATGCTAATAAGTAAATGAATATTCTGTAACCAATATTTAGCAAAGATGAAGAACATAATTTAGAACCATTATCATGCTGTACTGTGACAGTAGCTAAAGTTTACTTCTATGATAGATGAACATCACATTCAGCCTGCACATTTAAGAAAAATCTTTTCAACATATGAATAATGTTCAGGAAAAATAATTTATAAACCAATGGAGTTATGACCTCACATCCTTAGGATTTACTTATGCTTTATTATTTTTTAATCTGATTATATCTATAGTTGATATAGGTTTAATCAGTGAATTAATAATATCCTCAGTTAACTTTATACTTGTATGTTAACAAAAAAAATTATAATAATACCTGAGCTATTTCCAGGCTATTTCATTTATTCAGTATTTCATAATACTCCCCAAAAGCAAGTAAGATAACTTTGATATCCATAACTATTTTATTTCCCAGAGTCTACATCCAGTTAATCTGATTATTTTTGCTATCTGTTTATAGCTTATCACTAATCTATCAAGACTTTAATACTAGTAGAATATTAATATAAATTTGCTTTCAGTAAAGGGCCAGCTGCTTTATGATTAAGAATCATTTGACACAGCATAATGCCTTGATCACAGCTATAAGTAGAGATAACACTTTGTGATCTTCTAAGTCAGCAATATTCAAGATTCTTGTATTTTACTCAATTCTCTGAGTCCTTCAATTTGCTTTTACACCAAGATAATACTCTGCCACAGAAATATTATTTTAGAGAGTCCTATGCAATATTATTATCAATGTTTCTATTGTTATATTCAACCGATCTCTTAAATCATTTAGTTTTTTTTTATCAGATGTACAGAAATTCTATTAATTGTGGCTATTCTTTTATAACTAAAAGTAAACTTAACATAAAGACATTATGGTCTGATATTGCACAAGATATTACACCAAAGGATTCAGCTTTAGAGCAAAACTCTTTTGAAATGCATACTGCATGTATGAGCCCTAAAGGTATACGAGTAATGTATGAACCATAAAGAATTCTGAATCTTCCAAGTCACTTAAATCTCTCGGTTTCAATAAATTTGCCCAAGTCATCAAATATTTAACTGAAGCTGAGATTCTGTATTCTTTACTTATTTCTGATTTATCCAAGATACAACTGAAATCACCCCCCACCCCCTCCCTAAAATCAGATTCCTCTATAAATTACTGATTTAAAAATAATAGACAAATAAGTTTCATATGTATACAGTCTCAGAACATGACCCAGAACCAAATAGACTGAATGAGCTGAAGAAATAAGTGGAGCCAGAAGAGCAGAAATGCCAAAATACAAGAAAAAAAAGCTTCATATTCTTCTGAGTCCACTTATTTCTTCAGTTCATTCAGTCATTTTGGTTTTATTCATTAAATATTTAAATACATTTTTGCAAATTTATCTCAAAGTCTTGCTTTTTATCTAATATTTGCTAGTGTTAAACATCTTAGAGTATTAGTAGTTAAGGATAATAATATACTGTCACAACCACAACATATGGTACTGTTGTTCTAAATATCTTGAAATATGCCATTCCTTACAAAACATATAATGGTTAAACCAAATTTATTCCATGAGTTTAGCAATACAATCCTTCATTTTAGAGCATACACTCACCTTTCTATAAAACATCTAAATACCTATATACATTAGACTAAATACTCTTGCAAGTCATGAATTCCTAGTCCAATTAGTATTATTTCCAATTGAACTAAACCTCTGAAAATGCTCCTAAACTCCACCACATACATAGCCGGCCTTAGGCATAGGTCAACTAGGTGGCCGCTTAGGGTGCCGTTCTAGCAGAGGCACTTTTTCTGTGTTTATTTGGTGTAGGTGGACCAGGATGGGAGCACTGTGTGATGTGGAGGGGCACCGTGGAGCCCTTTTGCCTAGGGCACCAGTTGACCTAAGTCTGCTCCTAACTACATAAATAAACTTTTGATATTATTGATGATACCACACAAAAAAAAGAGAGATTGTATCTGCTTTGTGGTCTGTTAGATAAATGAATTATTCAAGGTATCATTTGTTTTTACTCGTGCACAAAAAGAATAAGGGCCCAAAATGTGAAAAGAAAGAAAAGACATAACTCTCCCGAAGAGTTTAATACACAAAGAAAAATAAATGCTTAGTATAACATATAGAACAATCATGAAGTGTGAACTGCCCCCTCATTTTTCTTTCTCTCACAAACAATTTATGATATAAGAATGAATAATTCTATAATAAATTATCCTACTATATTAATAAGAGGATTCAAAATATACGAAGATGCTGATGAAGGGAATACTGGGGATTCTCTCTTATCTTAATATATTAAATATTTTGCATTCTTCAGCAGCCCGATACATAATTTCCTATATAATTCAGCACAAACATTAAAGAGAGATGTAACCTTGCTTCAGTCTGTATCCATTCTATTGTACATGTAAAATATGTCAAATTTATATTTAACTTACAGATATACATCAGATATAAAAATCATAAATAACATAAGACACAATATGCCAATTCTTTTTTCTAACACAATGTTCAAGACTTACAGTTCATATATTTCTATGTCCTTCCTGACTTTCTTTAATTTCTTAAACATAAATTAGATTTTCGTTTAGATTCATTAAACATAGTCATACCACTTCTTAAGTTATAGACATCAATACTTTACTATAGAGCTTTAAGTTTGAAAATAATTAAGCCAGTACACAATATCTCCTTAGGTCTTTTTAATGGTGTATTTTAACAACATTCAGGTAAATCAACAGTAAAGCCTAGTGAATAATTTTGTAGTTAAAAATCAACTTTATCGAATAAATTGCAGATGCACTATTCCCATGTTTACCTGTAAATCCCCTGTCCTAATGGATAAACTATAATATCACATTATGTATTATTAAATATGTATATAACAGAAAGATAAAAATGGAAACAGGAATACATTATGTATGATATACTACCCTTTGAAAAACTAATAATGGCATCCTAGACAAATGTTTATTTGGTATCATTCTTTTATGAATTAATCTTCCAAATATATTAAAATAATACTTTTCATCAGTTATATTTTATCTCCAATAGCCTTTTACATGTCCCATAATCACCTGACTACATCTCAGTGATCACTAAATATTAAAATAAAATCAAGTAAATAAACATTTCAATTTCTTTGTAAACTTTATTCAGAAACTGTTGTGTCATTGGACCCACTATTTATTCACACAGAATGGTATTATTATGTAATTACTCTCTACTTACATTTCATCCATTGTTTCTTAATGATTTCTCTTAAACTCAGTGTTCAGTAATTCATTAATATGCCTTTTGTATACCTGATTGTCCAGTTTGTCCTGAGTTAGTTGTAACTTTTGTTCCTGAGTGTACTACTAGTGTATTGTAATTATGCATGTTCAATGTGGAGCTGTAAATGTATTGTAACTCTGTATGTTCAATGTGGAGCTTTTCTCCCCGGGACTCTGCTGAAAAAGAACATGTGTCCCGCCAGACTTTCCCAGTAAACAAATGTAAAATTAAATAAATAAATAAATAAATAAATAAAAAGACACAAAGCTTAAAGTTCCTAGAGTTGTAAATATACATATCTTTAAATGCTCACTATTAGTTTATAGTTATGCCAAAAATCCATACTATATTTAATTATGTATTCCTTGATATCATTCCAAAAGCTGTCTGTTTCTTTTCTTAAATGGTTTAATTGTAACTCCTATCCCACCTACGGAATCCCTTTCATGGCTGCATACCATAATTATAATTAACAGTGACATTGTAATGTATAACTCTGAACCATACAAGACTACCAAGTAAATGAGATGATGCATGCACTTTTTATGCAGTGCTAATGCACTTTTTTACATGCTCAAGTTGCATGACTGCATTGCTTAAAGGCTAATTCCATACTTCATGATGTTTAATGAAGCTTTACTTTGAATCTATCACCGTATCTAATCCAAAGAAATTAATTTACATAAACGTGTTAGAAAACTGTGAGTTTACCTGAAGCTGAGTGTACAAGACGTTTTCAAGTACACATAGAGAGACAATGCAGGAGCATCTATGTGAAGAAGATTTCTATGCCAGTTCCACCTTCTGAAGATGTACTGACTGTAAGTCCACACTGCTTGTAAGGGTGAGGAGTTAAAAGGCATCTCCCTTCTAGCTCATAGAGGAGGGTGTGACAATCTATATGAGGGGGAGGTATAATGATGATGTTGGTGGCAAGATACATTTCGATAGTCAGTGAGACTGCTCTTCTAAGGAGAAAAAAGAACCAGTAAACTTCTGATCTGTTTCAATTATAAATAGAGACACAGGCATTCTAGTGAAGGCTTGAGACATCAAGTGCAAAGAATTGCCACTCAGACTAGTTCAAGCAGGGTAAACAGATCTGTCAAGTAGATACACTTTATAAACATCTCGTTAAAGTTTCAGCCATTTGTGGCTATGGTATAAGGGGCAGCGAGGCTTAATTTCTGTTGGGCTGGATTAGTCCTATTTAACATAAAGAAATGATTTTATTATTTTAAACTGGCTTTTCTTTCCACTTCAATAAGATAGGATTTTGGGAGAATTTTCAAGGTTGGGTCAGAACCTGTTATTTTGATTTAGAACTAATGACCTTGGTCAGTCTGTGTTTAACAAGATGGGTAAAGAAAGAAAGATGTGCAAAGCAAGGCTGGACCTTTTTAAATAGCCTAGTCTTGCTCAGAATGGAATTGTTAGTGAGAACAAAGGAAAGAGGAAAACCTCTTGTCTGCTCTTGGTAGATGATTGCACTCTCTTGGAGAAGGAGTTGCGTTTGTTTGAGGAGTTTTGCTACAGAACTGGACTGGAATGCAATTTAATGAAAACAGTTTTGATATGGTTGGGGTTGAAAGGGTCATGCAGGTATTCCAAACATAAGAAGATACCCAGGAGATGTGTGTATATGAACATTCTGGTCTAGAAAGAATGTCAAAGACAAGGAAAAAATTATAATAGGTTAAACAAATAGCATATGAACTGCAGAGGAAATGGGAAAGTAAAGCTGATACATTGATAGGGAGGGTGAGCACCATCCCAGTGATTAGTTAATCAAGTCACATCTTATCAAATGCTTCAACAAAGTACTATGGACATCCAAATGGTTTGTGAGACGTTATTTGGAAGTACAGTAAACCAAAGGTAACTACAAACAGAGTATACTGAAGGAGTAGAGCAGAATGGAGAATGCCCAGTCTCAGTGATTATATAACTGCATGTAGTTTAAACCAATGTTAAAGAGAATGACATGATTAGTCTCAGATCTGGCAAAAGATACAGACTATAAGATTAAAAAAGGGAAGATGAGAAGATGAGCTTTGTAGCATTTTTCTGGAAGCCGTGGTTACTTTAACACGAGGATACAGTATTGCAAGAAGAAATACACCACACTGAGGCTGGAGGAAAAGAATTCAGGGAGATTCCATTCCTGAAAAGGCAAATATGGCAGGAATATATAGAAATGTAAACCCCAACTGGAGCTGACAGAAATGTAAAAAGTTGGCAAGTGGTAGCCATGACAGACAGTAGGATTAGCTTGAAGCAAAACTGATTTGAAGAAAAGATAATGGGGGTGAGAAGCTTAGGACTAGCTTAATGAAATACAGTTTTGTAGAGCAACCTCACACAAATGGATTGGAAGGGAAGGCAGAAAGATGGAAAATGGAGGACAGAAGTTTCCACTATGTAAGTGACTGAATTAAAAGGTGGGTGATCCTTTATACAGATATTATAAAGAAGTAGGAATGACAGCTTGGAATGACTGAATGTAGTCGAAAAAGGGTGACAATATTAATGTGTCCAAAGGATGCATGGTAAGAGGCCCTAAGAATGTGGCCCAGATTAAAGGGCATAGGTCCTGTTTGTGGTCAGCAATTATGAATCTTCTGTAGATAGTTCTTCACATCACACTGGTTATGAAAGGAAAGTAAGAAAGAAAATGTGAATTGGTAAAGGTATAAGAGAGAGAGAAGGTAGGGTTGCTGCATATTTTTGGAGTTATGAGTGGACTGTTTATTTATGTTAGTAGGCTATGTAAAATGGAAAATCTAGCAAAAGAGGATGAACAGTTTGGTATTTATGAAGAAAATCAACTCCTAAGTGATCAAGTACAATTTAATATGCTTATTCTAGTAGCCTGGTCCAACTGTTATAAAGAATGTTATTATAATGTGAGTCTGTATAGGAATAAAGCCCTTGCTATGATCTGAACAACCCAAGATCATTTAGCAGCTTGGACACTGAAAAAGCCAGGTGAAGGGGACATAAATTAATGCCAGATGCCTGATGACCTATCCTGTGGAGAAGAAGAGGTGGTTTCAGTTTGCTGATTGCTGCCATACAAGCAGGGGTTGTGCATCACCAAACAAAACCTTAAACCTAAGGGCATAGTCTTGTCATTTCCAAGCCATTCATTGCAGCATTCACTGGAAAAAGTGTGGTAGTACAGGGTCTATATTACGAAATCGAAAAACTCTATGCGCGAATACCAAAACATCGACCCCTATACCGCGAACCGCAAAAATCCAGAATCCACTAAACAGCAAAAAAAAAATTGAACTGTCATAGTCGGCCAACCCCACCACTAGCTATAGACTACCTACCCAAATAAAATAAATAAACCACATACATACACTAACCAAACCCTACTTCTAACCTAAAGTAAAGCACAAAACCCTACTTCTAACCTTACACTAAACCCCACATACACAACTAACTATGCACTATCCTTAACCCCTCCCTAACCCTAAGGTCCGTAACTACTGCACACCTCCCCTACAGACATACACCAAAACAAAACAAATAATCCACATACATACATTTAACAAAACCCTACCTCCAGCACTACTAAACCCCACATACAAAACTATCTATGCACTATCCTTAACCTCTCCCTAACCCTATGGTCCGTAACTACCGCACACACACTTCCCCTACGAAAATATACACAAACAAAATAAATAACCTACATACATACATTTAACAAAACCCTACCTCTAACCCTACACTAAATCTAACATACATTACTTATCTAAGCACTTACCTTAACCTGCACCCTATCCTAAACTCTGTAACTATCCAACACTTACCTTATGCAGCTAATCCACAGACAAGCCAACCATGGAAATTCAATATTTCCATTTTCGCAGTTTTCGACTTTCGCTCTAAGTCCACTTCGCACTATACGGTTCAGCGTTTACGTATTCGTGTAAACGTCTTTTCGCTTTCCTAATTTAGACCCGTAGCACATGCGTATAGGGAGCATATACAACACCTTACTATGATGCAGGTCCGTACATCAGCAACTTCAGTTAGGGGTTAAGGCATAAACACAAAAATGCCAGAAGTTCTGCTTTAATGAAGATATTCTGGTGAAAACACAAACAGACCAAAGGGGTGGAAGCATTTATTAGTTGGCAAGGCATTTAGTGAACTGTAAAGATGTAAGAGAAGTTCAGTGTAAATAGCCTTATTTCTGACCCCAGTAACATCACAACTATTATTCTAACTATTCTAATTTTTAAAGCCATTCAATGCATTGTGTCATACATTTTAATGTTAGGTATCGAAGATCTTATTACTTTGTGCCCTCAACAATTTTGCATCATGATGGGTAGGTCATGTCTATTCAGCCTACTAAACCTCTTTGATAACATCACAGAGGCTGTGGATGGCAGCTTTGCAGGTCACATAGCACACTTTGACCTTGGTAGAACCTTTGACATGGTTCCTTCTGCTGGTATTGTCAATAAACTCAAAGACCTAAGTATAAACCCATACATTGTAAAGTGGATAGCAAATCAGTTGTCAAACAGAACACACATAGTTAAAGTAGCTAGACACACTTGAGAAAGTACAACGATGACCCTGTTGTCCCTCACTGTTCTGGCCTGGGAGTCTCCTGCTTGGTGTCTACATATATAACATTCCAACCAATAAACCAGACCTCTGGCTAGGCTAGCAAAATTTGCTGATAATCATAAGCTAGATGTTGTTGTTGGCTCATTTTGTTGTATCTCTTCACTTAAGCTTGGACTAAACTTGTCAACTAACTGGAACAAAGAAAACCCGCTTAAAGTAAGCTCCTTAAAAATAACGTTTTGTTAAATTTGGAAAACAAGTATGTTCCATGATCTATAGCTTAGATAGCACCTCTCTCCATATTGATTCAGTCATCATAGATCTAGGTACCTTCATTGACAATTCCCTGTTTTTTGACCACCAAATCAAAACATTGACCAGAAACCCTTTCTGTCTTGCTCAGCTTAAGGTATCTCATTTAAATTAAAAGAAGTTATGATTCCTTTCTACTGTTTCCTTATTAGATCAATTATTGATTACAAATGGTCCTTTTGGCATATAATTGTCTAAACATATCACACAATTTGAAAGATACCAATATTTCCTAACTAAACATATTACAAGCTTGAAGGTCTTTAAGTGCCAAAACAGACTTGAAGCCTTATCCCTATATGTTTATTATAGACTCCTCCATCGTGATTTATGTTTAGCACTTAAACATGAAAGACACATCCATCCTTGATGTCCTACACCTTCACAAAACTAGCAGTCCCACAAAACCCATGCTAAAGATTTAAATCTTCAATGAAAAATAAATATGGCACACTGGCATGATAGCTTAATTTCCCAACACAAACTCTATTTATGGAATAAACTACCTATTCATATTAACCAAACTGAAACACACATCTTTTAAGATGAACCTTGATAAGTGGATGGACAGCCACACATTTTTCCAGGGCCTATCTTGTGTCATCCTCATGGAGGCAGCAGGTGCCATGTAATGGGTACTGGGAAGGCTGCAATGATCCTCAGATTGATCTCTCTGAAAAATACCATGACCCTATGATCTTATATTCAGGCATAGTACTACATTTTTTATGTTATCTCCTTCATTCTTAAGCAGCAATTTCACTCCCTTTCCTAAAAGTTGAGCTAAAGGAAAAGATTGAATATATATATATATATATATATATATATATATATATATATATATATATATATACTCCTTTATAATACTCCACAGTCTCACATTTATTCCAAAATATAACTGATACAACAACTGTTTCATAAGCTACATTTCCACATACAGGTATAAAGACAAATAAATACCCTGGAAAACTCCATATATCTGCATAGCTGGATCCTCCATCAAAAAATTTTGTTTGGAGGTTTGTCCATTCATTACATATACTTAGTCAAGGTCATATTTAGTCTAGCCACAGAAAACAAATTCTAACTTTTCATTTCATTTATTGTTTCAGCATTTTGATCACTGATGGTTTGATGATTATAATGTCTACCCAGAGGCTTCATAGCTGCACCTCAGCACCTCCTCCAAGGGGACCTATGGTGCATATAGCTGGTTCAGCCCTACCTGCTACCAGGACTGCCATGTCCATCTTCACCTGTCAGTGCAGTCAAGTACCCGAGCAGTAAATCAAACTTTTATTGTCTGAGCCATAGTCAGGTCTTTATCCACTCTCTCTCTCCAGTACTGTTACACTCCTTCCTTTAACAACATTGAACCAAAAGCCTTTTGGGTCAACAGTTTGATCACATTATTAACCTGCTTTCTGAAGAACTAATTTTGGTGAACATTCCTCATCACCCTAGTCTATTTCCTGTTGGTCTATCCAGTCCTTGCAGCTTTTTAAGTATCATTGTCTAAGTCTCACTTGTTACTGCTCACATCCTTAATATTTCCACCTTTTGTGATGTCAAACAAACTCAGCATCTTATATACTGATGGCATATAAGTGAATGTTGACAGACTTGTGGCACACTCTGCTGTTAATGGCACTGTTAAAATAACACAACCTAATTTATTATTTATTTGACACTTGTTGATTGGGATTGTCTGACTGAGCAAATGACCTTTTTCAGCAGAGGCCTGTGGAGAAAAGTTCCACAGTACAACTAAGCAAAAAAAACTGCATGACTGAAGTAAAATACAATCAAATAATTAAGCAAATGTCTATTACAGTACAAGTAAGAGAAATCAGCAAATGAGGCATTTAAATTAAGTAGTAAGGATAGAATCGGGTAATAACAAAAAAACTGGCAAAAATAGGCTCCAGAGAGCACCCCTGCACTACCAGGCTATAACTCATACCACACCTTTCGGCCATGTAACCTGGACCAAAACACCAAAGGCAGAGGTGTGTCCATATTCATTAAAGATATCCACACCTCTGGGCTAGTTGCTCAGCATAATGCATCCAAGGTTATCTAAGTGCAACTAAGTCTGGGCAAAACTGCAATCCAAATTGTAGCTTGCTACAGATCCCTCACCATGCCCCAGGATTCCCACTCCTCTTTTCTTGATGTACTGGAAAATATTAGGGTTCAACCAAACACCCTAATAATGGGCAACGTCAACTACCCCACCATTAACTGGGAAAACTACTGGTGTCAGAGCCATGGCCTCAAGCTCAATGCCAAAAAGTGCAGTGTCATCCCCTTTGGTAAAAACTCTGTACCCATGAACTACCACATAGGCAGCAATCTACTTAACACCGAATGCATGATAAGAGACCTTGGGACCCAGGTGGAGAGTAGTCTCTCCTTTGATAGTCACATCACCACAGTAGTCAGGAAGTCCTTCTACGTGGCACACCTCATCGTAAAAGGGTTCTCATCCAGGAAAAAAGAGGTTATTGTTCCCCTCTACTCGACACTCATTAGACCTATTGTAGAGTACAACGCCCCTTTTGGAATGTACCTCACAAGACATCTGCAGCAGCTGGAAAGGCCACAGAAGTACCTCACAAAGAGGATTACTGGCCTCAAACAAATGTCCTACACTGACCGCTTCAAAAAACTCCAGATTTACTCCGTAGCATATCACCTACGCCAAGGTGATCTCTGCCTAACATATAAAGCTATGTCAAACTCAGAGTTGTTGGACATGCTACACCTAAAAAAATCCCAATCCCTCCGAGCTACATGCTCTAGGGACCTAAACCTTGTCACCACAATAAACAGGACACACTGGAGGGATAGATTCCTGTCCCAGAGACTTCCCATACTCTGGAACAATCTACCCATCTATGTCAAGCAAAGTTCTTCATTAGCACTCTTCAGGAAAAATCTTGATGAGTGGATGGGAAATAGGAAATACACCCCGGGGATCACTTCTGTGCCTTTGCTTGACAGTGGCACAGGAAAATAACTTTCTTGAGTGGCATAAGCCATGGAACCTTGTTGGCTAGGCTTATGTAGGCCCTTGGGCCGATAGCCTAGTACCTACCTATGAACCTATTAGGGTTGTCCTCAGTGGGCAACTGTACATTTCAAAGGAGTTTGTTTTGTAAGCTACAGCAGGTGTAGGTATATAATATAAAAACAAATTGCAATTAGGATGTAGATAGCATGTTTCCAGAACTAGGAAGTGAAGAAGCATGAAGAGTAGTAGGTGACTGTCTTGTCATACTAAGGAGGTTGGTTTTACTGAGGTAATTACTTGAAAAGGAGGAATATGAAGAAAGGGAGGAATGGAGAAGGTAATGGAGGAGAGATGAATGGTTCAAGAGGGATGATTGCAGAGACAGGTCCATGTGCTGTTTAGGTAATTTTTGAGAGTTTTCTTGAATTCATGGACATGGGTAATAGTTCTAAGGGTCATAGGAAGCTTGTTCCATGAAAGAGCAAGAAAATAGCTGTACAGATTCTTTCCAATAGATTTTTAGGTTTGTGAATCTGTAAGAGACATTAGTCTGAGCTTCTGAGGGATCGAGGGGGGTTATGGAGGGAGACAAGACAGGAGATATTAGGGCAGGAGGAGGGCTTGCTCAGGATAGAACATATGAATATGAGAATTAACCAAGTATGTTGGACACATTTCCCTAGTTTGTATAAATGCCACCTTGGATGTCCCCTGAAAATAGGCCATAAGCCTGGAGAATAAGCACAAAGAAACAAAAAAAAAAAAAAAAAAAAAAACAAATAAAAAAAAAATCAATCAGACACAGAAAAACACACATATAACCACTTAGCAAGATGCACCATTACCTGCAACCTTCTGTAATACCAAACTTTTCTAGCAAAAGATTCTACCAAATGGTATATTTATTTCCACATTGAAAGGCGCTATACCAGCTATGATGGCTGGCTCCAGTTCTAACATTTAAGCCTAAAGGAATGCTTTAGTTAAAATAAGGTTGTTAATGATGTAGTCTCCAAAACTTGATAATGAGTGCACTATTATTATTTAAACTGGATGACTTCCAAATGTGCTATGCTGCACTGCTGAATTATACCTTTTTTCCATGAGGTTCTCAGTAGTGACCACTACCTTTCTGTAGGCATTGCAATTTCTTTCTCAGGTATGAATACTAAGATCAACAAATG